>NC_061109.1:3096972-3114472 GCF_015104395.2 Macrobrachium nipponense
AGTGCGTAAAACTGATATTTTCTTTCTTAAATGCGTAAAACTGATATTTTCTTTCTTAAGTGCGTAAAACTGATATTTTCTTTCTCAAATGCGTAAAACAGATATTTTCTTTCTTAAGTGCATAAAACTGATATTTTCTTTCTTAAGTGCGTAAAACTGATATTTTCTTTCCTAAGTGCGTAAAACTGATATTTTCTTTAAGTGCGTAAAACTGATATTTTCTTTCTTAAGTGCGTAAAACTGATATTTTCGTGTGTGCATGAAATTGACATTTTCGTAGGTGGGTAAAACTGATATTTTCGTAAGTGTGCAAACTATTTTCGTAGGTGGGTAGAATAGATATTTTCGTAAGTGTGTAAACTATTTTCGTAGGCAAGTAGAATAGCTATTTTCGTAAGTGGGTAAAATGATATTTTGGTAGTTGTGTAAAATTGATATGTTCGTAGGTGCGTAAAACTGATATTTTCAAAAGTACTTAATATTGAAATTTCGTATGTCCATAAAATTGACAGCTTCATAAGTGCGTAAAAGTGATATTTTCGTAAGTGCGTAAAATTGTTATGTTCGTCAATGGTTAAAAGATATTTTCGTAAGCGCATAAAATTGATATGTTCATAAGCGACCAAAATTAATAATTGCCTACGTGCCTAAAGTTGATATTTTCAAAAGTGCGATTATTTTCGTATGTGCGTAAAATTGATATTTTCGTAGGTTGGAAAACGGATGTTTGTAAATGCTCAATTCTTATTTTTATTTTTGTAAGTGCGTAAAATTGATATGTTCATAAGTGTGTAAAACTGATATATTTGTAAGTGCATAAAATTAATATGGTCATAAGCGCGTAAAATTAATACGTTCATAAGTGTGTAAAATTGATATTTGCGTAAGTACGTAATATTCATATTTTCGTATGTGCGTAAAATTTATATTTTCATATTTGCGTAAAATACATATTTTCGTAAGTACGTACAATTAATACGTTCATAAGTGTGTAAAATTGATATTTGCGTAAGCACGTAAAATTGATATTTGCGTAAGCATGTAAAACTGATAGTTGCGTAGATACGTATTTGCGTAAAATGGATATTTTCATATGTGTGTAAAATGGATATGTTCGTAAATGCGTAAAACTGATATTTTCGTATGTGCGTAAAATTATGTTAGTAAGTGCGGAAATTTTTAATTTCGTAACTGCGTAAAACTGATATTTACGTAAATGCGTATTTGATGGCGGTCCACTGAGAGCGAATAAATTGAATTTATAAGTCATTGCCAATTAATATCAGCCATGGTCCATGAAACTCCTAAGTTTTCTGCACAGCGGTTAATGCTGTAGGAAACTCTCAGCCGGCCGTGGTGGCCTGTGTTGTCGCGGTGACAGAAGCACGATCATGGCTAAATTCAACCCTAAATAAAAATAAAAGCTACTGAGGCTAGAGGCTACAATTTGGCATGCTTGATGATTGGAGGGTGGATGATCAAGGTGTCAATTTGCAGCCCTCTAGCCTCAGCAGCTCTTAAGATCTGAGGGTGGCCAGAAAAAGTAGCACGGACGGAAAGGCAAAGACATGCCAACAATTTACTTTTACAGAAAACAAGAAAGGAAATAATTATTTTGCGATCAAAAACCGAAATATAAAACCAACTCTGACCCAAGCACAGAGAGAGAGAGAGAGAAGAGAGAGAGAGAGAGAGAGAGAGAGAGAGATCCAAGAAATTCGGAGGCTTAAGCGGGAAGGAAAATTGAGCCATAAAATTCGAGAAGGTTCTCGGTGGCCCGCGCGTGCTAATGCCAGGCATTAAGTTATCCCAAAGAGTAATGTCTCTCATCTCGCGTCCTTACAGGGGAATAAGCCTTTTAACCAAAATCTTGCGACCCATCCAATTAGTGTGAATGATAACCTTGGTTTCTGGCAAGTGTGTTAGACGTGTTCCACACCTTCTGGAGAGAGAGAGAGTGTCATGTAAGTGTAAATAATTGTTTTTATTTTCAGATCAACCTTGGACGAGTGTAATATTTTCTTTATTTTTATGTTTAAGTATTAAGGTACATAGTTCGTTGTGCATTACTTTGAATATTGTGATAGTGATGCTGTTGCTTCTTCCTCTAGTAGATAGTTATCAAACCACCCTATTAACGCTTTGTTATTGTTTACTTTCATTGGAGAGTGAGTGACGGTGCGAGTGTTGCGCTGGAAAAGTATGTCGCCTTCTCAGAACAGTTCGGGCCGTATCGTCATCCCAGAAGGACTAGTGCAGCAGCCACCTTGGAATATTTTTTGTTGGAGGATTTACTTCATAATATTCCTCGTTTTGACCCGCCGGTGTATGAAGAGCCACCTGCGGCGGATTTACTGATCACGGCTTATATCTCTGCCTCGCAAGGACTTGTGTCACTTGCGACCTGCCCCCCTTGCTTTTTCCCCCGCCCGTCGGAGGAGTCCCCGGGTAGACAGGGCTGGCGCTGGATCCCAGCTCTGTAGGAGAGGCTTCTGCCGTGCCCCGGTGTACTGAGGGTCTTGGTGTTGCTCTGCACGTCTGGGCTGTCGAGGCTCGTGAGGAGTTACGTAGGGAGGCTAACGCTAGGTAAGGTGTCGACCTTTGTATTTTCCTTCGGGAAACGTCTGCTGCTTATCGGTCGGACCTAGTGTTCAGTAGCTCCCTTAATGTAGCAGACTGGTGGTCCCAGCGACTCCGTGGACACCTCCTCCAAAGGAATGAGTAAATTGGTTATTCCTTAACATAAGCGTATAGGATCTATATATATCCTTACTCATATTGATATATTGTTATAATTTTTGATGGTATACCTTGTTATGATTGATTGTGTGTGCGTAAATTTTAGATTTATTAATTAGGTAGGTAATTTTAAGGTTTTGGCCACTTTTATTGAACTCTTATTACTTCTTTCTAGCTTTCTTTAGTTTTAGGCTAGTGTATTCATTTTGGGCCCGCTCTATTAGAGCTGTTTATTTGCTAATTACAGTGTTTTCTATTTATATTACTGGTTTAGGGTTTAGCTTTTTAGTTTTAGGGAAACCTTGTGTTGAAGACATGTTAATCTGTCTTCTGGGCATATAATTGCCATATAGCTCTCTGGATACTGGGTTCATTTGTACTTGCACAAGGTTGATTTAGTATTAAGTTTTGTTTTATAATAAATATTGTTAGTTTTCTTGGTGTTTGTTTACATTCATTCCCATTCATTGTGTTGCATTACTACTGCCTACGATCCCTAAATAACATCTTTAAAAAGATTCTGCAGAATGGCCCTCCTAGGGTCGTAACAGATTGGCGACCGTGACAGGATCGTACGCAGGTGCACGCATGTTTGTGTTTGTGGGCAGCACTAGGTTAATTTAATAGTATATTTAGTTTTGTCATATATATATTTAATATTTTCCTCCCCTCCTTATTTTGTCCATAGTCATGGAGGACATTGCTTTCAATCCTGGTGAATTTTTGGGATCAGCGGATTGCATTAAGTATTTGCACATCCTTAATAAAAATTATCTAATGCAGTGTGCCCGGTGGTTAGGTGTTACTTTTAAGTCCACGGATACAAGGGCTCATTTGTTGGAACTAGTGGAGGCAAAGGTAGCCTTAGGTTTGGCTGAAGGGGAAGATTTAGTTCCAGTATTGGAAAGTGATTTGGACACGGATAGTGCTTCTGAAGTAGAAGTTAGTATAAATCCCGTTTGTCCTGTTTGAGGACCCCCCTCCTGTACAGCTTATCTATAAGGGCCCAGCTAATTTTCCTGTTGAGCCAAACAAATCTACTAACCCCTTTCTTGCTAGTGATACAGTGGTGAATAAGGTTGAGCCATCTCATTCAGGCATGAGCCAGGAGGAGGAGAATATTAATATGTAAACGTATTGAGTTGTTGAAACTGGAACATGAGGAAAATGAACGAGCCAGGAAGGCATGAGTTGGAGATGGCTAAGGTAAAATTGGGGACCTTGCTAGGATCCAGGGTGGGTCCAACCAGATTAGTACCCTAGTAATTTTCACCAAGATAGCTTTAATATTGGGGCTGCTCTAAAATTAGTGCCCATCTTTGACGAAAGCAATGTGCCTGAATTTTTCAAAGCTTTTGAGAGGGTTGCATCCCGGTTGGCTTGGCCTACTGAAATGTGGACGGTGCTTATTCAGTGCAGGTTAGTGGGCAAAGCCATTAGGGTGTATAATGCTTTAGAAGAGGGAATGGCTAGAGACTATGCTAAGGTTAAGGCTTTAGTTCTCAGGGCCTATGACTTAGTCCCTGAGGCCTATCGTCTCAAATTCAGAACCGTAAACAAACCACCAACTATGACTTTTGTTGAATATGCTCGTCTCAAGGAGGAGCAATTTGACGATTGGCTTAAGAGTCGTCAGGTTGTCTCTTTCTCCTCCTTGAGAGAGCTAATGTTACTTGAAGAGTTCAAGAAGGTTTGTGGTAGGGAATTAAAAATGCATTTGGAGGAGGTGAAGGTAGTGAATCTTGCCAAAGCGGCCCAGGTTTCCGATGAATTTGTACTAACCCATAGGGCTGGATCAGGCAATTTCGGGTTGTCCAATTCCACCTCTCAGTCCTCTAGACCAAATAAGTTTTAATAGAAACAAGGTTGTAATGGTGAGGTATATAAGAGAGAGGGTAATGTACCTGGGAAAGTCTCGTGGGGAGCGCTAACTAGAGTCTTTTCCAATAGTGATCAGACAGTCTCGGCCAAAGTTAACCCTCTCCGTGGTAATTGTTATTGGTTGCAATAAACCAGGGCACAGGCAGGCACAATGTAATGCCAGGAGGAGATTTTACTTAGGAATAGAAATGACAATAATAGGGCTCCTGTATCTTTGATTGGTAAGGTGAAATGAGGTTCCACCCAACAATAATCCAGTAAGTGACAAAAAAACGTCTCTGAGCGGGGGGCTAACTACCCTGTTGATTGCTCAAATCCCAATTTGTGACTTTTCAATAAGTATGTGTGGGAAGGTAAAATAAAGACCCCTTCAGGTTATCTGGAATGTGAAATTTTTGAGAGATACTGGGTCAGCTAGATCCCTGGTATTAGCAGATTCAATAAAGAATTTTGTTCCTTTTTCAGGTGAATATGTAGTCCTGGGTGGGTTTCCAGACACCTTAGTATCTGCCCCTTTAATACAGGTGGAAGTAGCTTTCCCGGGCTACCATAAATTTGTTGAATTAGCAGTGGTAGAGAGTCTGCCGGTGCCTAGGATTGACGGTATCCTAGGTAACGATCTAGGTAATAATGAGAAGGGTCAAGAAGTTTTCCCAATAGTTTCGATCACTGCTTGCCCAGTGGCAGTTACTACTCGGGCTGCTGCAAAAATTGCAGCTGCTACTGATGATGAATCTGATTTTAATCTTAGTAGTTTAGATGTAGATGTAGAAAGGCCCGGGCTAGTAGATAGTAGCAGTAGTATTGGAATTTTCAAAGTTTTGAAACCTCATTGTGACAGAATAACTTTCATCCAGGCCCAGAAGGATGAATTTAATTTTGAGTTGGGTGATACTGGCGACCTAACAAAGCCCAGGTTTTTTGTGTTATTAAGGGGCTTTTGTATAGAGTTAGTAGGCCTGCAACCCATCAATTAAATACGACCTCCCGAATTGAGCAGATTGTGGTGCCCTCTAAATTTAGAGATGCAGTGTTGAGCTTGGCTCATGAAGACTCTTTCGCTGGTCACTTTGGTATAGGTAAAACTTTTCATAATTTGATTAAAATATTTTGGTGGCAAGGAATAAAGTCTTCGGTTAAAAAGTTTGTGAGGGCATGTGAAATTTGTCAAGTAATGGGTAAGCCCAACCAACCTGTTCCTAAAGTCTCCCTTACATCTTATTCCTGCTATTGGGGAACCCTTTTCAGAGTTAGTGATAGATGTAGTGGGGCCTTTGCCAAGAACAAAGTCTGGGTTTACCTATTTGTTAACAGTGATGGACCGAGCTTCTCGATATCCAGAGGCTTTTCCTATGCGTAAGGTAACTTCCAAAGCCGTATTTGACAAGCTGGTGGAATTCTTTTCTAGATTTGGGCTTCCTTGTAAAATTCAATCCGACTGTGGAACGAATTTTACAAGTAAGGTATTTAAAGGTAAGTGTGCTGAACTGGCCATTCAGCACTTACTAGTGTGCCTTATCATCCAGAGAGCCAGGGTGTGGTAGAAAGGTAAAGGTTCCACCAGACTCTTAAGTCAATATTAAGAAATATTGTTTTGGGCAGGGAGAGGATTGGGATAAGGGGCTTCCCTTTGCTCTATTTGCCATCCGAAATCATCCCAACTCTTCCACGGGCGTCGCTCCGTTTGACTTGGTTTTTGGACACAAGAATCCGGGGTCCTTTGGAAATTTTCCATGAATTATTGGAAACCGGTCAAAAAGGGGGAGAAGAGTGTGGGAGAGGTGGTGGTGGACGAATTAAAACAAAATTTATCCGTAGCTTGGAAGTTGCCCAGAAGAGTTTTGTCCTCTTCACAATGTAAAATGAAATTGAAATTTGATAGAAAGAGTAAGGTACGTTCCTTTGAACCAGGAGAATTGGTATTAGTCTTGAGTACAGACTCCGATAACTTCCTTGAGCCTAGGTTTAAGGGGCCCTGGAAGGTCTTAAGAAAGTTATCGGATGTCAATTATGAAATTGAAGCTCCTGGTACTCAGAGGAAGTGCGTATTTTTCATATAAATCGGTTGAAATCATATGTAACTAGTAGACCCGACCCCTTGTCTCTAGTCTATGAACCGGTATAGTGTTGTAGAATATGTTAGTGACATTGAAGATGACTTATTGGATCAGGTGTCCTCAGATGCTCTTGGTAAAAACCTTCAGAATTTTGGAAATTTTAAGAACTGGGTTAGAGCATCTGGAGGCATCTCAGAGAGATGAAATAATGAAATTAATAATATCCTTTCCCGACTTATTTCAGGACTCTCCGGGGCGGACGAGCTTACTCCAGCATGATGTTGATGTGGGCAGTGCTTGCCAGTTAAGCAGAGTCCATATCGATTGAACCCTGAAAAACGTGCAATAGTCGAAGAGGAAATTAAATACATGCTGGAGCATGATCTCGTCCAACCTTCGGTCAGTCCTTGGAGTTCCCCTATAGTCCTAGTGAAAAAACCTGACGGTAAGTTCCGGATGTGTGTGGATTATAGGAGGGTAAATGCCAGTACAAAAGATGGAACTCCTTTTCCAACATTCCTCGTATTGAGGATTGTCTCGATCAGATAGGACCTCAAAATTTATTACTAAATTAGATTTATTAAAGGGTTATTGGTAGGTTCCCCTAACTGATCGAGCTCGTGAAATATCTGCTTTTGTAACACCATTTGGACTTTATGAGTGTTAAAGTTATGCCTTTCGGGTTGAAAAATGCTGCCTGTACCTTCCAGCGTTTAATGAACAGGGTTATTTGTGGGCTGGATGGTACTGAGATTTATATTGATGACCTTGTGGTTCATAGCAATGATTGGCGAACCCATGTGGTTAGGTTAAGGAAGGTGTTTGAGGCATTGCGAGCTGCAGGCCTAGTGGTGAATCTCGGGAAATGTGAATTTGGCAAGGCTAAGGTTGTTTATTTAGGTCATGAGATTGGCTTGGGTCAAGTAGCCCCGAAACAAGCTAATCTTGAAGCCATTATTGCTTTGAAGAGACCGTGTAATGTTAGAGAAGTGCGTAGAGTATTGGGTATGATGGGTTACTACCGTAGGTTTGTTCGCAACTTCTCTGACATTGCACAGCCTCTTACTGGTTTACTGAAGAAAGGACAAAGGTTTGCCTGGTCTTCTGATGTGAAGAATCCTTTCTGAGGTTGAAAATGTTGTTGGTGTCCAATCCTATATTGATTTCGCCTAATTTTCAGAAGCCACCGTTTATTATTGCTGTAGATGCAAGTGATGTTGGGATGGGCGGAGTTCTTTTTCAAACGTGGTGAGGATGATATTGTACGCCCAGTCTCTTATACAGTCGTAAGTTGCTGGCGGCGGAAAGAAAAAAAGTATTCCACCATTGAAAAGGAAGCCCTCGCCTTGGTTCGGACACTTGACCATTTTAAGCCGTTATGTCACAAAACTTTTCATTCCCCTGTGGAGATCTGGACTGATCATAACCCCTTGATATTCATAGAGCGGATGCAAGGGCTCCAATCAAAAGAATCTTGCGTTGGGCCCTACAGTTGCAGGAGTTTAACCTAATATTATTAAACATATTAAGGGCGCAGATAACTGCATTCCGGACACCTTTCCCGGATGTAGGAGCCAGCCCCTCCTCTCTGTTGCCCTGGCCTCTGAAATTTTCCTCAAGTTTGTGTATATATATGTTTACTAATTGTTAATTTGATCTGTCCCATTTTCTTTTGGACTATGATTGGTTGTTTCCAGGTATGAAACAGAATTTGCACTCTTAATTTGTTATACCTTCTTTTTCAGGTGTGAGGTATAATTTAACTTTAATATATAGGTCCTGAGTTTGAATTGTTTTGTTGATTCAGTTGACTAAGTGTATTTACCTTATGGGTTAATTCAAGTTTGTTGGTTTTCTCTTGGTTAAAAAAAAAATTCTATTCAATGAATAAATTTTTTTTTGTTTAGGAGGAGGAAGGTGTCATGTAACGTGTAAATAATTGTTTTTATTTTCAGATCAACCTTGGACGAGTGTAATATTTTCTTTATTTTTATGTTTAAGTATTAAGGTACATAGTTCGTTGTGCATTACTTTGAATATTGTGATAGTGATGCTGTTGCTTCTTCCTCTAGTAGATAGTTTATCAAACCACCCTATTAACGCTTTGTTTATTGTTACTTTCATTGGAGAGTGAGTGACGGTGCGAGTGTTGCGCTGGAAAAGTATGTCGCCTTCTCAGAACAGTTCGGGCCGTATCGTCATCCCAGAAGGACTAGTGCAGCAGCCACCTTGGAATATTTTTGTTGGAGGATTACTTATAATATTCCTCGTTTGACCCGCCGGTGTATGAAGAGCCACCTGCGGCGGATTTACTGATCACGGCTTATATCTCTGCCTCGCAAGGACTTGTGTCACTTGCGACCTGCCCCCCTTGCTTTTTCCCCCCCCCGTCGGAGGAGTCCCGGGTAGACAGGGCTGGCGCTGGATCCCAGCTCTGTAGGAGAGGCTTCTGCCGTGCCCCGGTGTACTGAAGGGTCTTGGTGTTGCTCTGCACGTCTGGGCTGTCGAGGCTCGTGAGGAGTTACGTAGGGAGGCTAACGCTAGGTAAGGTGTCGACCTTTGTATTTTCCTTCGGGAAACGTCTGCTGCTTATCGGTCGGACCTAGTTGCAGTAGCTCCCTTAATGTAGCAGACTGGTGGTCCCCAGCGACTCCGTGGACACCTCCTCCAAAGGAATGAGTAAATTGGTTATTCCTTAACATAAGCGTATAGGATCTATATATATCCTTACTCATATTGATATATTGTTATAATTTTTGATGGTATACCTTGTTATGTTGATTTGTGTTGTGCGTAAATTTAGATTTATTAATTAGGTAGGTAATTTTAAGGTTTCACTTTTATTGAACTCTTATTACTTCTTCTAGCTTTCTTTAGTTTTAGGCTAGTGTATCATTTGGGCCCGCGCTATTAGAGCTGTTTATTGCTAATTACAGTGTTTTCTATTTATATTACTGGTTTAGGGTTTAGCTTTTTAGTTTTAGGGAAACCTTGTGTTGAAGACATGTTAATCTGTCTTCTGGGCATATAATTGCCATATAGCTCTCTGGATACTGGGTTCATTTGTACTTGCACAAGGTTGATTTAGTATTAAGTTTTGTTTTATAATAAATATTGTTAGTTTACTTGGTGTTTGTTTGTTTACCACATTCCCATTCATTGTGTTGCATTACTACTGCCTACGATCCCTAAATAACATCTTTAAAAGATTCTGCAGAACGGCCTCCTAGGGGTCGTAACAGAGAGAGAGAGAGAGAGAGAGAGAGAGAGAGAGAGAGAGAGAGAGAGAGAGAGAGAGACCTTACCTTACCTTACAGACCTTACATCTTGTTCGGGTTGTCCCAGGTCCCTCAGTATGAAACACCTCTAATCTCTACCAGAGAGTTGCTAGAGAGAGAGAGAGAGAGAGAGAGAGAGATTCCCTTTGAACAAAATACCTTTATTTATCTTTACTTAATATTAAATAACCTCGGTCAAAGGACCTAAAAAAGAGAGAGGAGAGAGAGAGAGAGAGATTCCCTATGAAGAAAATACCTTTATTTATCTTTACTTAATAATTAAATAACCATCGTCAAAGGACCTAAAAAGAGAGAGAGAGAGAGAGAGAGAGAGAGAGAGATTCCCTATGAAGAAAATACCTTTATTTATCTTTACTTAATAATTAAATAACCATCGTCAAAGGACCTAAAGTAAGAGGAGAGAGAGAGAGGAGAGAGAGAGAGAGAGAGAGAGAGAGAGAGAGAGAGAGAGAGAGAGATTCCTTTGAAGAAATTACCTTTATTTATCTTTACTTTAATAATTAAATAACCTCGTCAAGGAAGGGAACTGCATATCTCTCTATGAGATCAGCACAGTCCTAACCAAAAAGATACAAAAGCATTCATAGATATATTAGAAGGATATAATCCTTGAAACTGGAACAAATCAACAGAAAACATCTTGAAAATAATTGAAGAAGTTCCAAATAAAATCCAAGTGGTCAAGGGACTCATAAAGAAAATATACATACACCAACATATTCCGACAAAGAAAATGAATAAGGTGAACATTGTGAATATTCTAATTGATGCATTAGGAAAAAGAATGCCAAAAGCATGCAAACTGTGTAAGGTGTGGTATAGCATAGTTAATCCACAAAACCTAATCAGAAAATGTGCTGCATGCAACATTCCGACCCATCCACAATGTGCTGAGGTAATGCAAGATAAGAGAAAAGATACCAGAATATTTTGCTCAACATGTCTATCATGGATAGACAATGTTGATTGAATGTACAGATAGTTGAGGATGAAGAAGAAGAGGAAGAGGAAGAAGAAGAAGAGGAAAATGGAAGAGAAGTAAAACAAAACCTGAAATGACGAAAAAAATAAGGAAAACAAAGAACAAGATAAAAGTATGGATGCAGAGTACTCATTGATACTTTTTTACATATGAGGCAATAAAGCAGCATACTTACGAAGAAATAAATTACGATATGCCAACACAAAAGAAAAATCCGAAGAGGCTCTACCCAGATCTTCACAATGACGGGAAAGAGGAAAAAACAGACAAAAAAAGACAAAGTCTGCAACCTTTTTGAAAAGAGGGAATTGCAGATTTGGAGAAAGATGTTACTACAAACATCCTAAGGTATGTCACAACTATGAAATATATGGTAAATGTGCATACCTAGACGGCTATGAGGATGATTGCAGAGATCTGCATCCAAAAATATGCAAAAACCTAAAAGAAGGAAAAGGATGTAAGTTCGACAAAAAATTTAAATATATGCACCCTGTAGCCATGAATCATAATCAAATAAATAATCAATCAAGTAATAAAATCCAAAATAAGAAAGAAACAAATAAAGAGAGGAATAAAGAATATCAGGTAAAAGAAAAAAAGCAAGCCATCAACGCGATATTGCAGTGATGTCAGCTAAAAATTTCAAAGCCTCAGCTCCAAGATACTACTCAAGAGATATTAACTGTATTATTATGCAAGAGGATACTGCAGATACGGAGAAAATTGCAGATTCAGACACAAAATGAATAATTATGATGAAGGAAGATCAAATATTATGGAAAAGTTGGATTTTTTAATGTCAGAATTTCTGGAAATGAAAAAAAGAACAAAACCAATACCAGAACAGGAAAGAGGACATGGAAAATCCTTATATTACCAATATTAAATGAAGGAGAAAACAATGCAAACCATCATAGTGATGAATGCGCAGGGTTTAGTTACGAGTAACTCAAAAAGAAAAATAGAGTACTTAGAAGAAACTAACCCAAATTGAAAAGAAAAATAGATATAAGAATATAAGTGAAACTTGGTATTCCCAAGAGACTGGGAATGATGATCAAATAAAAGGGTTCCAAACTTATAGATCAGATAGAAAAAATAGGAATCAAGGGGGAACCGAAATATATGGGAAAGACAAAAAACAAGGAAAAATATATGAGAAATATAGTAACTCAGAATGTGAACTAATAGCGGTAGAATTTGAATCTGAAAAATTAATGAACAGTAATATATAGACCTCCTAATAATATAGAGTTTGACTTAATAATAGAAAAATTGGATGATATATGTAGAAATCACAAGGACTGGACTATTCTCCTATCTGGAGACTTCAACTTTCCTTTCGTAGACTGCTGGAAAGAACGAATAGGAGATTGTGGTTGTACTTATACATATAAAAAAAGAGAGTAATAGTAGTGCAGAAGATAAGAGGCAATTCGAAAAGCTATTAGATATGCTACTAGAATACAACATTCAACAAATAAATCACCTGCCAACAAGAAAGGAAAATACTTTAGACCTAGTATTTGTGAACGAGATGAATTATGTTAAAGAAATAATAGTATATAATGCGAGTATTTCTATGTGTCATAGAATTAACAGTCCATTCCAAAGCAAGTGAAAACAGAGATAAGCAAGAAATGAAAAAGTGGGAAGGATATGGAAAATACAACTTCTACAGTAAAAATATAAAATGGTCAGAAATAAATGAAGAATTAAACAAAGATTGGAATAACATTTTCGTAAGTGATGACATAAGGGTAAATACGGAGATATTATATAAAATACTAGAGAAAATAGTGGATAAATATATACCGAAGAAGAAAAGTAAACATCAGTCATGCATACCAAGAGACAGAAGGATCTTGTTCCAGAAAATCAGAAAGTGGAAAAAAGGTCTTGCAAAAGAAAAAAATGCATGGAAAGTTATAGAACTAAGAAGTAAGATAGAAAATGCAGAGCAAAAGATTATACAATTAAAAGAAAATGAAAAACGGGACTTGGAAGAAAAAACCCTAATAATTATCAAGCAAAACCAAAACTATTATACTCATACGTGAAAAAGATGAATAAAAGAAGAATAGAAATAGGCCCTCTAAGAATTGAAGGGAGATTAACGAATGAAAAAAAGGAAATTTGCAACATATTGGCGGAACAATATAAGAGAGAATTCACCCCTAGAATAGATAATGAAGATAATGATATAGAAGTAAGGGACGAAAATAGTGAATATTTAGCGGGCATAGATATTAATGAAGCTGATATTGTGCAGGCTATTAATGAAATAAAAAATGAAGCTGCAGCAGGGCCTGATGGAGTTCCTGCTATTTTGTTAAAGAAAGTAGTTCATTCTATCGCAAAGCCACTTGCAATATTATAAAGACAAAGTGTAGATACAGGCACGATTTATGATGAGCACAAATTAGCATATATTACCCCTACATTCAAAAGTGGATCAAGACTAGAGGCAAGTAATTATAGGCCTGTGAGTCTAACATCACATATTATGAAAGTGTATGAAAGGGTAATGAAGAAAAATATTATGAAACATTTAATAAAAATAATCTGTTTAATATAGGACAACATGGTTTCGTACCCGGAAAAAGTACACAAACCCAACTTTAGTCCACTGTGAGAACATATACAAAAATATGAAAAGCGGAAATGAAACAGATGTGGTTTATCTAGACTTTGCAAAAGCTTTTGACAAGGTAGACCATAATATATTAGCGAAGAAAATTAGAAAACATAATATAGTGGATAAAGTAGGAAGATGGTTAAAAGAAGTTTTTACACAACAGAAAACAGATAGTTATTGCAAACGATGAGAAATCGGATGAAGCTAAGGTAGTTTCCGGTGAGCCACAAGGTACGGTGTTAGCTACATTACTGTTTGTTATTATGATTGCAGACATAGACAGTAATGTTAAGGCCTCGGTAGCGAGTAGTTTCGCCGATGACACAAGAATAAATAGAGAAATTACTTGTGATGAAGATAGGAACGCGTTACAAAGAGACCTTAACAAAGTATATGACTGGGCAGAGGTAAATAGGATGGTATTTAACTGATAAATTTGAATCAATAAACTATGGAAACCTAATAATGAGACAATCACAAATAAGGAAGCAGTTAAAGACCTTGGTGTGATGATGAATAGGAACATGTTATGCAACGATCAAATAGCAATTCTATTGGCAAAATGTAAAGCAAAAATGGGAATGTTGTTAAGGCACTTCAAAACAAGAAAAGCTGAACACATGATTATGCTCTATAAAACATATGTTCGTGGTCCACTTGAATATGCAATATGATATGGTACCCACACTATCAAAAGGATATTGCACAAATAGAGAGTGTATAAAGGTCCTTTACAGCTAGAATAGAAGAAGTTAAGGACCTTGACTACTGGGAAAGAATACAATCCGTAAAATTATATAGTCTAGAAAGGAGAAGAGAACGCTACATGATAATTCAGGCATGGAAACAGATAGAAGGAATAGCTGAAAACATCATGGAGCTAAAAATATCAGAAAGAGCAAGCAGAGGTAGATTAATAGTGCCCAAAACTATACCAGGAAAAATAAGGAAAGCACACAGGACATTAATCCACTATGCACCAGCATCGATAATGCAGCGTCTATTCAATGCGTTGCCAGGTCATCTGAGGAATATAACAGGAGTGAGCGTAGATGTGTTTAAGAATAAGCTCGACAAATATCTAAACTGCATCCCAGACCATTCAAGATTGGAAGATGCAAAATATACCGGAAGATGTACTAGCAACTCTCTGGTAGACATTAGAGGTGCCTCATACTGAGGGGACCTGGGCAACGCCCGAACAAGATGTAAGGTCTGTAAAGTAAAGGTAAGGTTAGAGAGAGAGAGAGAGAGAGAGAGAGAGAGAGAGAGAGAGAGAGAGAGAGAGAGAGATTCCCTTTGAAGAAAATACCTTTATTTATCTTTACTTAATAATTAAATAACCATCGTTAAAGGATCTAAAGAGAGAGAGAGAGAGAGAGAGAGAGAGAGAGAGAGAGAGCGAGAGAGAGATATTCCCTTTGAAGAAAATACCTTTATTTATCTTTACTTAATAATTAAATAACCATAGTCAAAGGATCTAAAGAGAGAGAGAGAGAGACCTTACCTTACCTTACAGACCTTACAGTTCGTTCGGGTTGCCCCAGGTCCCTCAGTGTGAGGCGCCTCTAATGTCTACCAGAGAGTTGCTAGTACATATTCCAGTATATTTTGCATCTTCCAATCTTGGATGGTCTGGGATGCAGTTTAGATATTTGTCGAGCTTATTCTTAAACACATCTACGCTCACTCCTGATATATTCCTCAGATGAGCTGGCAACGCATTGAATAGACGCTGCATTATCGATGCTGGTGCGTAGTGGATTAATGTCCTGTGTGCTTTCCTTATTTTTCCTGGTATAGTTTTGGGCACTATTAATCTACCTCTGCTTGCTCTTTCTGATATTTTTAGTTCCATGATATTTTCTGTTATTCCTTCTATCTGTTTCCATGCCTGAATTATCATGTAGCGTTCTCTTCTCCTTTCTAGACTATATAATTTTAAGGATTGTAGTCTTTCCCAGTAGTCTAGGTCCTTAACTTCTTCTATTCTAGCTGTAAAGGACCTTTGTACACTCTCTATTTGTGCAATATCCTTTTGATAGTGTGGGTACCATATCATATTGCAATATTCAAGTGGACTACGAACATATGTTTTTTATAAAGCATAATCATGTGTTCAGCTTTTCTTGTTTTGAAGTGCCGTAACAACATTCCCATTTTTGCTTTACATTTTGCCACACAAGAATTGCTATTTGATCATTGCATAACATGTTTCCTATTCATCATCACACCAAGGTCTTTAACTGCTTCCTTATTTGTGATTGTCTCATTATTAGGTCCCCTATATGCATATAGCTTTCCTTCTCTGTCTCCATAATTTATTGATTCAAATTTATCAGAGTTAAATACCATCCTATTTACCTCTGCCCAATCATATACTTTGTTAAGGTCTCTTGTAGAGCGTTCCTATCTTCTCACAAGTAATTTCTCTACTTATTCTTGTGTCATCAGCGAAACTACTCACTACCGAATCCTTAACATTACTGTCTATGTCTTCAATCATAATAACAAACAATATTGCAGCTAGCACCGTACCTTGTGGCACACCGGATATTACCTTGGTTTCATCCGATTTCTCATCGTTTGCAATAACTACCTGTTTTCTGTTGTGTAAAAATTCTTCAACCATCTTCCTACTTTATCTACGATATTGTGTTTTCTAATTTTCTTTGCTAATATATTATGGTCTACTTTGTCAAAAGCTTTTGCAAAGTCTAGATAAACCACATCTGTTTCATTTCCGCTTTTCATATTTTTGAATTATGTTCTCACGGTGGACTAACAGTTGGGTTTGTGTACTTTTTCCGGGTACGAAACCGTGTGTCCTATATTAAACAATTATTTTTTATTAAATGTTTCATAATATTTTCTTCATTACCTTTCATACACTTTCATAATATGTGATGTTAGACTCACAGGCCTATAATTACTTGCCTCTAGTCTTGATCCACTTTTGAAAGTAGGGGTGATATATGCTAATTTGTGTCATCATAAATCTTGCCGTATACACTTTGTCTTAATAATATTGCAAGTGGCTTTGCGATAGAATGAACTACTTTCTTTAACAAAATAGCAGGGACTCCATCCGGCCCATGCAGCAGCTCCATTTTTAATTTCATAATTGCCTGCACAATATCAGCTTCATTAATTTCTATGTCAGCTAAATATCCACTATTTTCTTCCCTTACTTCTATATCATTATCTTCATTATCTATTCTAGGGGTGAATTCTCTCTTATATCGTTCTGCCAGTATGTTGCAAATTTCCTTTTTTCATTCGTTAATCTCCCTTCAATTCTCAGAGGGCCTATTTCTATTCTTCTTTTATTCATCTTCTTAGCATATGAGTATAATAGTTTGGGGTTTTGCTTGATATTTAAATAGGGTTTTTCTTCCAAGTCCCGTTTTTTCATTTTCTTTTGATTGTATAATCTTTTGTTCTGCATTTTCTATCTTACTTTTTAGTTCTATAACTTTCCCATGCATTTTTTTTTTTCTTTTGTTTTTCAAAGACCTTTTTACCAACATTTCTGATTTTGCTGGAACAAGATCTTCTGTCTCTTGGTATGCATGAATGATGTTTACTTTTCTTCTTCGGTATATATTTTTCCACTATTTTCTCCAATATTTTATATATATCTCCGTATTTACCCTATGTCATCACTTACGAAAATGTTGATCCCAATCTTTGTTTAATTCTTCATTAATTTCTGACCATTTTATATTTTTTACTGTGAGAAGTTGTTATTTTTGCCATATCCTTCCCACTTTTTCATTTCTTGCTTATCTCTATTTTCACTTGCTTTGGAATGAACTGTTAATTCTATGACATTATGGTCTGAAATACTCGCATTATAAACTATTATTTCTTTAACATAATTCATCTCGTTCACAAATAC
>NC_061109.1:3119472-3174472 GCF_015104395.2 Macrobrachium nipponense
CCAGGCATGGAAAAGCAGGAAAATAATGGAGCAGAAGAAAAAAATATGACGAACAGGATTCCTGAAAGACTGGGCAAACTTAAGAGGAAAAAGCGATGAATATGAGAGAGAAGCAAACTGAGAGAAACAGCAAACAAGGAATATATAAACACAAAATCTCGAAGTCCGAACTAGCCGTTTAGGGGAAGGCAGTAAGTGAAAAAATATATCCAAATCAGTTCGGAGGTATTGCAGACGAATTATTTTTGTTTGAATTTAACTGCGTCTGTTTTGGATGGAGATATTGCTAAAATGATACCGGAGCAATTGCCATCCGAAAATCGTGTAGTGTATGAAATAACTGGAATAAAAATGATATTTTGTTTCTGTTTCATAAGTGTCCAGGTTCGTGATCACGCCTGTTTCAAGATATTGAACAGGAAATTTCCACGTTACAGTCAGTCTTTTCATGACATCATTCAGGTATCAGGTATGATAGCAATGATATGGAATGAATATTGAAAAAGAAACTTCAGTGGTATTTATTTTCACTTAAAAACCGGTAAGGTTGGTTACCGAGGAAGAGATGCAAAGAAAGAAAAAGAAAGAAATTAATTATACATACACTTTCAGCATTTAAAGAGCAGAAGTTTCATAAGTTTACAGGTGAAACACGTAAATATACTTTTGCGGACTCGTCAATATCAACTTTTTTTTTTTTTTTATAGAAAATAACTGGCGGGTATAAAAATCGCCAATAAAGTAGATCTGACTGGTTCTCAAGCTATTTTGTGGCCATGCCCCACCTGATCTTCCTAAAATCCTGATGCCCCCTGTGGTGATAGACTAGAATTCTTATATATTCACGTGGAGGAAGCCTAAAAGGCCATCAACTTGATTTAAACATTCTCCAATCCCCCCCTCCCCCCAAACCCAACCTTACAAATCAAATTACTCCCTGGTACACCCACGTTGGGAACCGCTCATCTAGACGAAGAAAAAACATAATAAACATTATTCTCCTTTCAATAACTTTACATACAATGAAAACTTTGAGAACAATGGAGATGAGAGTAGATAATAAAATTGTGAATAGCCACAGGTTAGAGTACACGTTGATGCTGTAACTTTATCATAATGCATTATTACAACGCATGAAACGGATTCTTATTTGCAAAATCATCATCATCTAAGTTGAATTGAATAGAGAAATTAGGCCAGAGGCCAAGCACTTGGACCTATGAGGTCATTCAGAGCTGAAAAGCAAATTGAGAGTAAAAGGTTTGAAAGGTGTAACAGGAAGAAAATATTCAGGTAGTTGCACTATGAATCAACTGTTAAGAGAGAGTGAAAAGTCAAATGAAGAGAATATGAAAGGATGTACAGTAAAAGGAACGAAAGGGGCCGAAACTACGGTGCAAAGCTAGCTAACCTTCTTGGTAGGGAATAGTTTGGAAAGTTAAGTATTAGTAAGAGTAAGGTAAAGTGTGGTTTATCCACAATTATATTTGGGTAAGGGTACAATTTTCTAACTAATATTAATATAATATAATAATGATTATACATTATATTGACATGGTGAATTGTACAGATTACTTATTTTGAATTTTGTTACAAAATATAATCATCTAATAAAGTTCCAGTTTTCTAACTCTAAACTTAATTTTAATTATCATAATGATTTGGCAGTATATCTCTAGAGTAAATTCTACATATTACTTTTTCACAAGACATTTCTTAATAGTATAATGGTCGAGGTTCATCGCGATGAATATATGAAGATACTCTTCTCCACCATCTGTGGTCTGTGTTGTCAAGGTTTCTTTCTTCTGCTTCTGATTCTTCAACTAATTCACTATTGTATTGAACTAGTTTATTCCATATATTGGTTGCCAGTCTGTATAATCTCTGATTAATTGGTTCTACTTTGTATTTTTTACGTATTTGTTCTATATTCAGATCGTCATCTTCTTGATTGTTTCTCACTGCAGACCTTAGAATCTTTTGGAATTTTTGTAATGCACTTATATTGGAAGTCGATGCTAAGCACGTGGGTACTGGTGGATATTCCATTATTGGTCTGATTAGGCTTTTGTAGAAATGGATTTTGATAGTTGTGTTCATATTCCTAAACCTTTTCAGCTTTGTATTTTGTGTTCTTGCTATCCTTAGCCTTTCTCTCACATGTCTTGGTATTCCTCTTTGTCCGAATTGCATTCCTAGTATTCTTGCACTTTCAGTAAAATTCATTGGTTGTTGGTCTAACAATATTTGTGAAGGTTTGTATGCAGATAGCGATACTACTTGGAATTTAGATTTATTTGTCTTTATCTTCCACTTCTTTTCAATTGATTTATTCTTTCAATTTGGTTCATTGTTCTTTGTGCTACTTGTCTTTTCATATTTGGGTCCCTTCTCCTTGTACGTTTTTCTGGGTGTATAACTATTTGAGTTATATCGTCTGCAAAGCAGGCATCAGCACAGTACTCTGGTGGTGGAGTCACATCTGATGTATATAATATGAATAATGTTGGACTGAATACTGTTCATAGTGGGACTCCACTTAATAACGGGAATGGATTCCCTATGTAATTTTGTGACTTGATTGCTGCTGTTCGATCTTTGATGAAGTTGCATAGTATTTTCTCAAAAATGCCTGGAAGGTTGAGATGTAATATTTTGTATTGGAGTCCTTGTATCCATACTTTGTCAAATGCCTTGGTTATATCTCTACATACTAGGTTGCATAGGTATCTTCTCTTTGTGACAGTGCAATGCTCTCAAATATTGTTGCTATTGCAATCTGGGTTCCTTCTTCCTTTTCTAAATCCATATTGATTTTTATTGGTGTAAGCTGATTACCTTTCTAGGAACAACACTATTGTCTGTTGTTTATTATTTTTCTTCAAATATTTTGCCAGGTATTTATCTAGCTAATGATAATTGGTCTAAAATTCTCTACCTGGCACGTATCTTTTCCTGGTTTGGGTATCAAAATCATTATTGCATTCTTGAATATAATTGGAAAATATCCCATTGAGAGAGAGAGCCCAATTGTATATATCTCTCAATTTTTCATGTGCAACGTCTGGTAAATTTTGAATTATGACCTTGTTAATTCCACTTCTTCCTGGTGCCTTGTGTTTAAATTTTTTTATTATTATTTTGATTTCCCATAATCCTATTTTCCTTGTTAGAGGGCAGTCTTCATTGAGTCTGTTAATGTCAGCTGCTGCATGATGCGGATTCGTTGTGTCTATATTGTTCAATGAATTCATTGACTATTGTCTCATGTTGGCTGTCGAAATTTTGGTTATCCTCCTGCGTTATCTGGAATATTTCCTGCCAGTAGGCCTAGTGCAGTACTTCTTTCTCTTGGTCATCATATATTGTCTCATTCCTATGCTTTATGTATAGCGATGTATTAGTTTTGCTTCCCATCAGTCTGGCAACGGAGTTCCAGAAATGTTTTGGGTTTTTGTACTGTATTTATATATTTTCTATTAAGTCTTCCCAACTTTGATGATATAATCTTGAGTTTTCTTGTATTAACTGTTCTTGTAATGATACATATGTACTCATTAATGTGTTGTTCCAACCTGTTATAAGTACTGTGTTTTGGATGTTGTTGTAGTGCCATTGTATCAATTTTAACTTATCACTACTAATAGGGTGTGGAATTGTTGTGAACTTAGTTATGGGTATATGATTTTTTATAGGTTCTTCTATATTTTTATACCATTCTTCAAGTTCCTCGTCAACTATTTCTTTTGTTTTTTCTATATCACATGAATTTTTTGTTGGTTGTCTACTAATTTTTCCTTCTATTTCATTTCTGAAGCCTTCCCAGCTTGCTCTTTTTATATTTGCCCAGCTTGCTCTTTTTATATTTGGTATTTCTAAGGACGGAATCATTATTGGATTTGTTGACAATATAATTACCATTGGTATATGATCGGAGGAAGTTGCTGGCCCTCTTGTAATGGCAATATTGAGGTGAATTTTGTTATTACCTAATATTATATCTGGCTTTCCTTTTCTGTTATTTGCTACGAAAGTATCAAAATCAGGTCCTAAGTGTATGATATACTTTTTATTTATTAATCTGACAATTTCTTTACCTGTGCAATTAGATTGCCTATATCCAAATAGTTGGTGTCTGGCATTTAAAGCTGCAATGAGATAGGTAGGTTCCCTCCTGTTCATTAACTTCCTTACATCTGGAAGCGGGAAATAATGTCTTCTTGGCGGCTTGTAAGCTGTAGCGATCACTATTGGTCCTTTGTTAGTTTGAATTTGGACTGCCAAAAAGTCGTCTTGGAAATCGTCTATTATCTTATGTCTAATATTATTCTTGATTGCCATTGCTATTCCTGCAAAGGGTTCATCAGCAAAGTTTTGCGTATATGTATTATATCCAAACATTTTCATAGTTTCATTTCATTTCATACAATGCTCATTGATTAATATTATGTCGGGGTCTTCTTCTCTATATATATTGTATCATTCAAATTTCTTTGTTTTCCAAGATTTCACATTGTGTTGAATTATTTTAATTCTCCGCAGAGTTGAGTCCATTTGAGTTACAGTGGTCTAATAATTGTGTTCTTTTCCTTTCATTTTTCCGTTTTCTGGTATTCTTGGCTACTGGCGTATTTTTTGATGCTGAAGTTGATCCTTGTGGATTTTGTAACATGGGAGAACTGGAGAAATTTAGTAGTGAGGCTTGTATTTCTTCTGTTAATTGATGCTGCGTTTCTTGTAGATGACTGATGCGTCCTGAGGGATGGATTGGTGAGTTCGAGTCCGAATTGGGCTCATTCCCGGGTAAAAAGTCTTCGTCTGATGAGGAGTCGTCTTCTGAGCTCTCTGCTGTGTTTTCTTCATATTGTGTGCAGTCTTGCGTATCCTGTTGTGCATCCTGAGTTGCTTGTAAATCTTCTGCTTTGTTTGTACGGTTTTCTTGTCTTTTGTTCCTTTCCATGGTGCTTGCTATCATGTTAATTGTATCTTCAGAGAAGTGTATTGTGGGTAAATTGTTATCTGCTAATATGTTGCTTATTACTGAGGGGTATAATCCTTGGCGCAGCTCCAGTTTTATTGCTAAATGTTATAATCATGATTCTTGTCTCTTCTTGTATTCTACTTATATTATTCTGGATGTTATTTGCATTAGCCTGGCAATTTCCCGTATTGGAGGTTGTAACTTTGGCGTAACTTGTACCGTTGTTTGTAGTGGATGTTCATGTCAGTTTGCTTTGATCTCTTGAATTTTTCTTTTTATTAGGGCCTTACTCACTGGGCATTTCGCTGCTAAAGTTCTATGTTGTTGATTGCAGTTAACACATTTTTTGTATTTTCTTTACATTCTCTGTATGTATGATCATGTGATGAACATGCAGAGCATATTTTATAGTTTTTATCTTTTGGGCATTCCTTGTACAGATGCTCATAAGAGTAACATCTGTAGCAAAATGACAAATTTACAAATATATCCTCTTCAATATGTTGACTTGGAATATATTGGTAGGTTATAAATAATCCTCTTTCCATGCTCTCTTTGCCATCTTCGTGTTTAAAACTTTATTTTCATAACGTGGGAATTGTTTTGGATTTTTATCACCTCATCCACTGCGGCCCATTCGTTTTTCCTCTCTATGCTGTCTTTAAGGTCGTTTTCTCCGTATTCTGCCGTTGTAGCGTCTAGGTATTTTGCTACTATAGTTTACATGGAATTATATTCTGCGGGGTCTATTACTTCAAACTCTTCATTTCGAAAAATTGTCCTGTTCTCTGAATTAAGAATCTTTTCTGAATCGTCTTTGTGACCATTGACAAAGAATGCTGTGTTGGCGTGGATTACTCTTTGGACTAGCTTGGATGACGCCTACGCACTGCCATATCTTGAGCCGTCTACTTGGCTCGTCATGCGGTTTGGGACTATTGTCTTGTATCTTAATCTTCATTTTGAATCATGGTATTTACTTCTTCTTGAAGTTTTGCCACAAAGAAGGGTGATACATAACCTAACTATGTGGCACTGAAAAAAAAGAGGCCAGAACGATGCCGATGACTTAGAATTGATGAAAGATTTTGAAAAACCTCACGGGCTACTTCCTTCGGATACTAGGCAGTCATGAGAACACGTCTTACCCCTGCGGGTGCTGGAGGCAGACTGAGCATATTTTTCTAAAATGGAAAAAGAACAAGGCGTGAACCCACCTGCAGCTTTCTCAGGACGTATCCAAGATTTTCCCTTCACAATGTGCTAAAATCCACGGTCAAATGGAGAATTGTTTCATTAACGAAAATTAAAATAAATATGCTTTATTTTATTAGAAATACTTTTTCTGTACAGTTTAACATGCACAATATTTATTTTTTTACATTTTCATTTTAATAGGTAAATCATAAATATCGCGTCCTAAAATTCCTGTATCTTTAACTCAACGTGAAACACCTTTTTCAGACCTTTTTAAGCTATTCCATAGATCTTTCCTAACCCCGCAACAAAAACAAGAACAATGAGTGAGCAAAAATGACGCTTTCCGTATCTTACTGAGGCAGGTGATGTTATGAGTGTCTAAGTTGTCTAGTCTGACAAAAGTCGTCATACAAATATTTACATCCGACAATTCAGGGGTTAGGATTATGATCGATTAAGTGACCGGATTAAAACAAGAGAGCAGAGATGAGAATGCCGAGGAGGAAATTATGGGAATCACTGCTTGAGAGATTGGAAAATGATGAAATAAGAAGAATGACAAGCTTAGTAAAGATGACAGAGGCGATAAGAGAGTCGCGATTGAGATGGTATGGGCATGTGTTGAGGATGGGTGACGAGGAGGGAATGAAGAGGGCTTGGGAAGAACCTGTTAAGAGGAAGAAGACCGAGAGGGAGACAGAGAATTAGATGGGGAGATAAAGTGAAGGAAGATATGGAGAGAAGAGGTTTGGTGGAGAATGATGCCTTTGATAGAAGGCAGTGGAGGAGAAGGCGCATCAGGCAACCGACCCTTTAATGTAGGGGTAACGGTGGGAGAGAAGACCTATTAAGTGACCGGATATTAGCACAATAAAAACTTTTCACTCAGCCTTTTCCTACAACTGGAAAGTCTCAGCAATATAGCTCTCTAGTATAAATGTTTGTTTGTATGGTGTTTTTACATTGCATGGAACCAGTGGTCATTCAGCAACGGGACCAACGGCTTTACGTGACTTCCGAAATACGTTGAGAGTGAACTTCTATTACCAGAAATACACAGTGGAATGCCCGAGAATCAAACTCGCGTCCACCGAGGTGGCAGGCCATGGCCATATCGATCACTCCACTGAGTGTTAATAAATGTGCAGAGAACCATCACCTAAAAGAAGACAAGAGCAATAACAGTAATGGTGTAAATAGTAACAATAGAAGATCTGTTACAGTCAAAATATACAAAGAAACGATCAACTCAAAACGAAGTAGGATAGGTCAGCAACAGTAATGTCATTGTAAAACAATTACAGGTAGAACTTTCAAAATGGAATGTATCTAGTAACAACAGATTTTTTTTTCCTTATTGGCAGTAGATTAAGAGAAGAATGAGACTAATCAGTGTCACTGGCTTATTAATTCCGCAGTTATATTCCAGATTTTCCATCTCTACGCTTCTTCAATTGTCCTGTTTATATAACGAATAAACGAGTACGAAATAATGGACGTATGACGGCTTTTGTCATAATGTTAAGATCTATAGGATGGGCGGAATATGGGTAGGACCCATCAAGTCCTGCCAACAGCATTCGGCTTTGATCTGAGGCCAGAAAATCCAATGAATATCTGATGAATAGTTCGCCCCAGGTGAGATCGTCGTTTGTGGAATCTGGTAGTCCATTCCCGAGTATTGCACAAGCCCCGGTTTTAATTTGCCATGTCCCTAAGTTAGGTTAGGTTAGGTTAAGCTAGGCTAGGGTACTCTTTGCAGAATTCGGTTATGGCAAATATAAGGAGATTATTTCCAAGAAGATTCTATGGTTAGTTTTTAAGATGGGCGTCCCGTTCTTTTTTTTAGGGAAGGTTTCTTAACTCGGTTCGGGAATATGCAACAGGGTATCTTATACGATATTATGATTTCAAATCTTTTCCTAGATAGTGATCACCATGGGTTTTATTTAAGCCTGTATGTATCCACCTTCGTGGCGTGTTTAGTACAATACCGTTTGTTGATTACCGTAAAGAAACATTTAAACAAAAGACTGCCAATAACATAAAAATAATGACCCTAAGAAATAGTGTCCTAGAAAGTTCGGGGGTTGCTATCTAGGGAAGATCCGTGGATTTGCTTTGTTGTAATGTAAAAATAATACAGAATAAACTATGAAGAGAGAGAGAGAGAGAGATTATGAAATTGGTATTACACTTTGCTGAGTTGCAAAACCCTCCCAGCAAGGCTTATTCCATACATCCTCAATGAGATAATAAAAGTATCCCTTATCCATCTACGTAGGTGTCTATGGCTTTCACGACCTTTCCATTGATGTTTATTATGAGAACGTAAACCGAACGTTCCGCTGTAACCTATACGGTAAAATAGATCGTAAGAGGTTCAATCCATACATTCGTCTTTAAATCAAGGAATGCTGAAGAAGTATCCACATAATTGACCGATTTTCCATCTTACAGATGGAACAAAAATGTACCTGATATTCTGCTTGCAATATATTTTCGACTGAATTCCGACGGTTTCATGATTTGTTTACCAATTATTCCTGAACTCCCCGAGACGATAACAGCGATCTCTTCCGACGTTGACGTAGAAAAAAAGAACCTCAGTAGATCTGAAAAGAAAACGAGGAGAAATAGCCTCAATCAGTAATGGAAAAATCACTGCAAAAGACCAGGAAAGATATAAGGTCTGCGGAAAACCCGTCCGAAAGGCCTCAATTACTCTAGAGCTGGGGGAATCTCAAGACCCGAAGGCTTCTTCTCACCTATGAAGGAGAGAGAGAGAGAGAGAGAGAAGAGGAGAGAGAGAGAGAGAGAGAGAGAGCTCTTTCAAAGTCTTTTGGGAAGATTTATCGACAGAAGAACTCTTTCTTTACGTAGTCACTTAGGAGAGACGTACCACCAAATGAATCCTATCGGGACTATTTGTAGTCAAAAGTCACACTTATGGAAGAATGAATCCATCGCTATCAGGATAACTTGTTAACGAATGAGAACCTCCTCATAATCATCTGCGCCGTCAGAAGGTCATTAATCAAGTAGGCGGCTCCGTAATTTCAGTATCGGAAATTCCTAAAGACGTCGGAAGAGATGTGCAAAATGCTTCGACTTAGAACTCGCGAAGTGACGTCATTTTTTATGGCACGACTGAGTTTAGACATAAACATTCATATTTTGTGTATGTATCAAGTGATTGAATGAAATGTCTACAGATGTCCTATTTATTAGATTTGTAAAATGATTTGAATTAGAACTCGAGAAGAGAAGTGCCTTTTAAGGAACGACTCAGTTTAGAAATAAACGTTCATAATTTGAGTATATATATATCAAGCGATTGAATGAAATGTCTACAAATGTCCTGTTTTCATTAACTGTCATCCGAATGTTCTACAACGTCAAAGGTATCCATTAATAAGATTGGACGTCCCTAATATTGAATGCGTATCAGGAGAGTTGCTTTCATATTACGCAAAAATAAGAAAAATATGCATGCAATTATAACTTCATCAATGAGATCTAATTGAATGGAGCTAGCCAGCCAGATTATCACAAAACCATCCACAGCGTAAAAAATGTAAATCCCGTCTGAATTGCTTAAAAAAAATATTAATGACGTTAAAGCCGAAGGACACACAGGAACTGAAGTCTATATTGTATCTCCCCTTTGGAGGAAATCATAAGGAGATGAGCTCTTTCTTTTTGAAGTCTTTCACTTCCCGTTTTCGAAAGATTTGTCAAATGAAAAACCTTTCCTATAAGATGATTTATTTAGCATTTAGGAAAGGTTGATTAAGGGATGAATGACTCGTGGGGAAAACTCTTGAAGCATTTATCTCCTTGTCTGAAAAATCATCTCCCTCTCGGGATGACTCCTGAAGGGACGAGAACCTCCCCAGAATGAGTTTGCTAATTGAAAACGTGATTACCGAGATCTAAGAAGGCATTAGCCTCGCAAAGTTGTCAGTTTTACCGTATCTGGGCAATTCTGAAGACGCATTAAACATCATATGCAAAATTCCTCTCCGAGAACACAAGATGATACATTTCTTTTTCAGGAGCAAAATGAGTTTCGAATTAATTACCGATTGAATTTTGAATATAAATAAAACATGGAGGAATATGCTATTCAGACCTCTGGTTGCTCTCTAATATACAAAGTGCCATTCATACGGCTGGATGTTGCTTTAATCATTGTATATTAATTAAGATGCTTTGACAGATATGCAATAGCCATTTATACCTAGTCTAGTTGAAAGGATTTGTATGATCAAGAAGTAAAAATAAAGAACCTTGAATGAAAGTCTTTTGTAAGAAAAAGCAACTTGAAAAGAACTCTCTCTAGTTTATTGGACGATAAAAGAAATGTCGAGGGAAATTGTAATATCTACAAAGGTCTGAAGACACTTCATTAAAAACATTGGAAAAGAGGAAACATTCAGGTGCCTTTGGGTGTAGTAGGAACTCGGTATTTAAAGATGACTTGGCCAACAATCCTTTATTTTCGCTTATTCGGGGAGTAAGCCTACAAACTACTTTTGTTGCAGTTTTCGTTGTTCTTGTTGGGGGTGGTAGGAAAGTCCAATGGAAGAGCCTATAAGGTCTGAAAAAGGTGTTTCGTGTTGAGTTAAAGATACAGGAACTTTATCATAAGATATTTATGATTTATTTATTAGAATGAAAATGTTAAAATAAATAATGTGTATGTTAAACAGTACAGAAAGATTATTTCTAATAAAATCTATTGTATTCTAATTTTCGTTAGTGAAACAAGACTTTATTTGACCGTAGATTTTAGCACGTTTTAATTTATTGGGTGTACTGAATGTAGACTGTTTCTGTTCGATTATTTTGCGTTTCCACATATAACTGAGGATATATGAACATGTTTAATTTGTCTCCTTTTTATTTGATCCTTGTTGTTAGCATGAGTAGTACTAAGTATGAGTATTTATTACGAAGACCACTTCACGTTAAGCTAGGAATAAAATGTTCACAACTTATGCATGAGGGGAAAATTTTGTATGCCTCCCGAGTAAGCGTGAGGTCGCATCACGCCTTGTCTTACTTAGGTCTTCTTTACTTCCATTTCAAAAATGAATATCCCTGCCATGAATGGATGAATGTATAATGTGTTAAAATTCCTATAGTTTCCCAAGAGCATTACAGAAAGGTTGCTGGTAGGATAGAATATCTGTGCCTATGAACGAGGCGTGATCAGACTTCCAGCTTACTTGGGGCACATGCTAAAATCTACAGTCAAATAGACCCTTGTTTCACCAACGAAAATTGATAATAGATACTCTGTATTTTATCAGACATAATTTTTTTGAACAGTTTAACATGAACATCATTGATTTTTTACATTTTCATTCTAATAAATAAATCATAAATATCCTATCCTAAAATTCCTGTATCTTTTAACTCGACGTAAAACACCTTTTTCAGACCTTTTCAGGCTTGCCTACCCCTCCAAAAAGAACAACAACAACAAAGTAGTTTCAAAAATACTATAGAGTACACAAAGATACTCAAGTTAGCCATATGAGACGTACCACAGTGCCAGTAGAGACACCTGGCGGCTGTAGTCATGATTAAAAAGCATGACGTCATAAATCCCAACCAATGGGAACACGATTTTCCACATGACTGACGAATAGCGTCATTTGTTTACATACTGTGTTGCGGCTTATGTGGCCAAACTTTTTATTTTTGTAGATCACATTTTGAATTGACTAAAACATACCTGTTGAAAATGAAGCGACATTTGACAAGGCGAGTTTTAGTGCTGCACTCAAATATCCGAAAACAAAATCAGCTCTGATTATACCAGAAAGAGAAATCAAAGATATTCAAGGGATTAAAAGGAGAGGAAAAGTCGAGGTATAAAATTCGAGAAGGTTCACGCTGGCATATCCCTGAACTGTAACAGAGTACCGGACCTTCCATGAAAAAGCGGGACCCCATACCTTAAAAATTAACCACAGAATCTTCTTGAAAATAATCTCATTATGTTTCCCACATAAATTACCGCTATTATATTTCTTTGATCTAGCATAACCTGACCTAACCCAACCCAACCTAACCTAACGTAGGGGCATGGCAAAAAGAAGAAGAAAAAAAAAAATCGGGAATTTGGTAAGCATTAATTTATCCTCAAGTGTATTGTCTCTCATCTTTCGCTCTTACAGGGAAATAAGCATTGCAACCAGAAATAATAATAACCAGAAATAATAATAACCACGGTTTCTGACAAGTAAGCCATACATGTTTCACACTTGAGAGAGAGAGAGAGAGAGAGAGAGAGAGAGAGAGAGAGAGAGAGAGAGAGAGAGAGAAACAACGATTAGTATCGAAAGCCATAAAGTACTAACATGTCGTATGCCTTTATTATTAGTCAATAAAATACCACATTTTCTCCCTTCATAATCATTTTTACTCAACTAGTTGAATGTTCATTACTTGAAGTTTTCTGTGGCGATAATTTGGATGCAAAATACCTAGATATCTATACGATGGTTTTATGAGGTCATTATAATTAACTTCTGAAGGGCTTGCTAGGACGAGACATCGACAAATGACGGGAAATGAAACATTCTAAGCATATTATGTGAGTAATTCGTTTGAAATTTCACGGACTCTGCCGGGTTACTATCCTCTGTCAGTGTTTCTTCAAAGGTAAGTCAACGTAAAGTTAAAAAAAAGGAAATTTATTTTTAATCGTATAGGAGTATCTTATTACGCTATTTGGTTCCTTTGAAATACATCAGCGATTCCTTTACATACCTTAGTTAATTGGAAGAAAAGTCATATACGATTTTACCTATTGGAGGAACAGAAACAACATTTGGAAGAGAGAGAGAGAGAGAGAGAGAGAGAGAGATTGCAAAACTGGGGGTTTATCCAGTGAGCAACTCCATTCGTACTAAAACCGACACAGAGCATCAGGGATGTGTCCCTTTTAATGCGAAATGTTGAAGCACGAAAAAATGGGGGCGGGGAGGGGGGAGGAAAAAAAAAAGGGTGAAAGGCTGAGAGAACTGGAGATAGTTCTGTATATCTGAAAAGAGCAAACGTAGACGGCGTAGATATTCAGATATACAAACCACAAAATCCTGAAGTCTGCACCAACCCCCAAGGGACAACCAGCTATGCAGTGATGTATATATTTTTTCTCTCCATTTTTTTCTGCTAAATTGCGGTTGAGGTTGATGATGGCCACATCCTGAAACGTTACTGGAGGAGTTGCACTCCCAAAATCGTGAGTTGTTTGATGTTTCTATATGAAAAAGACTTCGTGTTATCGTTTCCAGAGAGCCGAGGTTTTCGTTCTGTTTACAGAGAAGAAATCTGACAGGAAAAATATTCTGATATCTGTCAGTACTTTCTTGTCCCTTGTCCGTTATAAGATGTGAAAGCTGAGACAACGAGGAAATACAGGTGCTTACATTACTTACATTAATTCACTCCCGTAGACTCGTAGAACAATACTTCTTAATGTCATCGAAGGAATGATATCATCGGAAGTAATTTTTTTTATTTTTTTTTAATATAGATATGAAGAAGAAAATTTTAAAAATTAACTGAAACTTATCCAAAAACAATCCCTGTCTCTATGGATAATTGATTGTTCGTGCCAGCTAACTAATTGATGCAAAGAACAGCAAAAGCAGCTTTATCCCACTAAAAAAGAAAATAAGAGGCATATATCAACCATTCTAAATGTAAGACGCAAGGCAGACATGATCACGAGCTGTTCCCTCTTTACAGAATTCAGTCTTGATTAATTTAAGTTTCAGGTGAGGCTATACTCCGAAGATCTCCGCTATCTTAATTAAACGTCTCTAACCCCTCAATGGAATGCCCGAGCATCGAACTCGCGGCCACAGAGCTGGCAGGCCAGGCCATACCGATCACATCACTGAGGTGGTTCCGAAGACTGTGTCTGTCTGTAAGAAATTGCTCTGAGGTACTTGCTTCGTAGACATCAGTAAAGATTGATGCAATCTCCCTTGAAGTAGCGCTTTTCATATGCCTCGGTCCCGCTGAATTCCAACCGGGAATGAGAAATATGAAAGGGAACGGCGTTTTATCACGTTTCTGGACAACAAAGCAAATAATAATGGCAAAAAGATGGCAATGCGTAATTTTCCTACTTGATAAGTTTCAACCTGCGATAAAAGCCGAATTCAATTAAATCTGTTCTTGCTTCCTCAAGCAGCTCATTTGTTCCGCTCCCTTTATCAACGCGAACGTAGCGATCGATTATAGGAGATATAAATATGTTTGAATATGTTGATCCCTTGCTTTGCCTTGCGTTATGTACCATCAAGACGATATGATGCGTATTATTCTTCATTGCTTCATTGCCACTGAACCCCATTTTGCAGTTTGGTCATACAATGGTTGATTTTTTCTTCGCAATGAAAATGGTACAGGAACATATAATTGTGAATACGCAAGACTATAAATCGAAGCAGGTTGGCTCTGTATGTTTTGTATTAATACCCTTTTACCTTGTTGGATGGAGCGTTTTATCTGCACATCTTAAGTTCAATGGGAGTTTTGTCTTGAGGAACAGATGAAACAGATCATTCAGAAAATACTTTGTTAGTTAAGTGAACGGTGAATATAATGAAAGCGTAAATTGCATGAATGAAAATCTGCTGGATGTTCACTGTTTACGGATAATGCTGGGAGAGTTATCTATTTGTCTCTTGTCCCAAATGATATAATATATATATATATATATATATATATATATATATATATATATATATATGTGTGTAATATATATATATATATATATATATATATATATATATATATATATATATATGTGTGTGTAATAATATATATATATATATATATATTAATATATATATATATATATTTATATATATATATATATATATATATATATAAATATATAAAAGGCAATTTTTGTATGTTTGTTCGTTATGCACTTCCAGACTATGTAAGCTAGAACTACAAAATTTTCACCATAGACTACCCTCACCCTCTGGAAGGGTCAGTCAAAATCCCAAATTCGTAGGCCGTTTTTAAGGGGGTCATAACCCCCCTTTTTCATACCCCTCATTATTTACAACCTTCGGAGTTGACAGCTAGGGCTATTAAATTTTTACCATACACTCCCCGCCCTCCCCTAGGAAGGTTTTAGTCAAAATCCGAAATTCGAGGGCCGCTTCTAAAGGGGTCATACACCCTCTATTACATACCCCCTAATTTTTTTACGACTCTGCTAATAAAAGATAAAACCGTTTCCCTTACAATTCATCGAGAGGCAACATCATCATATTACATATTTATCCTTTTAGCATACTTGGGAGATTTCATTAAGCCTCTCATCACAAAGAGAAATCCAGTAATTGTGGCATTCACTGCAAGGCCAAAATTAGGAGAAAATAACACCGTAAAAACAACATCAAATACTCTCACGTTTAAAATAGTCAAAAGTTAAAGTACAGCAGCATTTAATATTAACAGCAAAATAATTACACGCCAACATACTGAAATAACAGATAATAAAAGCTTATCGGTGATTTCAGTGACTAAGTAAGCTTGTAATTATTTTCCTGTGACATTACCGTTGCTGTTAATATTAAATGCTGCAGGACTTTAACTTCGCATATTTTCAACGTAGGGTGTGTACGCGTTTATTTTCTAAAAAATTTTGTCCTCGCAGTGAATGCCACAATTACCGGAGTTTTCTTTGTAGAGAGACCCTTCATGAAATCTCCCAAGTATGCTAGAAGGTCTCTAATGAAATCTCCCAAGTATGCTAAAAGGTCTCTAATGAAATCTCCCAAGTATGCTAAAAGGTCTCTAATGAGATCTCCCAAGTATGCTAAAAGGTCTCTAATGAAGTCTCCCAAATATGCTAAAAGGTCTCTAACGGAATCTCCCAAGTATGCTAAAAGGTCTCTAATGAAGTCTCCCAAGTATGCTAAAAGGTCTCTCATGAAGTCTCCCAAGTATGCTAGAAGGTCTCTAACGGAATCTCCCAAGTATGCTAAAAGGTCTCTAACGGAATCTCCCAAGTATGCTAAAAGGTCTCTAATGAGATCTCCCAAGTATGCTAAAAGGTCTCTAATGAAGTCTCCCAAAAATGCTAAAAGGTCTCTAACGGAATCTCCCAAGTATGCTAAAAGGTCTCTAACGGAATCTCCCAAGTATGCTAAAAGGTCTCTAATGAAATCGCCCAAGTATGCATAAAGGTCTCTTATGAGATCTCCCAAGTATGCTAAAAGGTCTCTTATGAGATCTCCCAAGTATGTTAAAAGGTCTCTAATGAAATCTCCCAAGTATGCTAAAAGGTCTCTAATGAGATCTCCCAAGTATGTTAAAAGGTCTCTAATGAAATCTCCCAAGTATGCATAAAGGTCTCTTATGAAATCTCCCAAGTATGCTAAAAGGTCTCTTATGAGATCTCCCAAGTATGTTAAAAGGTCTCTAATGAAATATCCCAAGTATGCAAAAAGGTCTCTAATGAAATCTCCCAAGTATGCTGAAGGGGCATTACAGAATGAACGAAGGTAATCAGTATTACTTGATTATCAGTCTGGTAATTACGAATCCAGGTATAAAAAAATTCACAGGGAAGACGTCACATGAATCTTCCTAGGTAGAGTGACCACTGGGGGTTTTAACCCTGCATCTATCCACGTCTGCGGCGTATTTAGTACAAGCCCGTTGGCGATTACAGTATAAACAGTATAAATGAAAGAATGTAGTTATCAAAATGATATTGATCTCCTAGAAATACTGAGAATTTTTCTTCCTGTGACTCTAATACCGGCCATCATAAATTAATGGGATTTTTGTTCCTGCGTCATTTTTTCCTAGCCAGAATTGTGAATTTTTTCCTGCGACTTTTTTTTCCCCTGAGACTTTATTACCGGCCACAGACATTACAAATCACCTCGTGTCACGTCACTTTAACCACCTTGTTTGCCCAACGAATAATTGAACGCGTTGATGAATGACCGACCAATAGTTCGACTATCATTCGTAGCTACTCCATTATGAAGCTAAAGCAGAGGTTCTTAAACTTGGTGGGGTGGGGTGGGGGGAAGGGGGTGGGGGGAAACTTTTCCTAGGGGCCATCAGCATTTTTTATCAAGGGAGGCGCCAGCCCTGAGGGAGAAATAAGAAATTCCCTAAGTAATACTACAATTATTGTTTAGTGTTTAAAAAAAATGTTTTAAAGCCTAGTTTAATAATAAAAAAAAATCCATGGTAATTTGTAAATATTGTAAGTATATATATTTGTAATATTTTGTAACATCTTGCTTATGTAAATGATATGTAATATTTTTCTAATAAAAAAAAGATTCGTCATTCTCTTCACGAGAAGAATTTTATGAAGAGTTTTATCGCCCTATAACGTTAGTTTCTTTTCTATTATAGTTAGACACTTGGGCTTACCATGTTTTGGGGTTACTGACCTCCCTCCCTATCACTCGAAACCCTCTCTTTTTCTCCTCGTTTTTTCACTTTCCTTTAAATCAGGGAGGGAATTCTACTCATAGACGTGAGGAGGGGGCGTTGAGGGAAGAAGCAACCCTAAGAGTGAGGGAGTGGTAATAAAAAGTCCAAAAAACCACTGATCTAAAGAAACCCAGAACGAAGTATTGGAGCACTGACGACCTATTCCTTAACGATAGAGGTTCAAGGATGTTCGGGATATGAGAAAGGACGATATATATAAAGTGGGATTCACGAAGACCTGCCAAACCTGCCAACGGCATCCGGCTTTGATCCGAGGCAGAAAATTCAATGAATATCTGATGAACGGTTTCACCCGGGAGAGATCGTCGTCTATAACCTTCGCAATTGTAACGCTATATATAATTTTTAGTCAAATTTCTCGCCCCCACAGGAATCAAAATCACCTGAACAAGGCCATCTCCTTATATACTATTAATAATAGTCTGATTGTGATCATAATGACGTACCATTGATTAGTTACGTTTTAGTTATTGTATTTCATTGAACTCTGTCTTTTTTTATATAGGCATTTGCAACCCACAATAGTCAAAGAAAAAACAATCAGAAACATTTATTTTCCAATGGAGATACTTTACTTCACGATTTGCTCACTTTAGGTTCATTCCCTCAAAAGACATTGAGACTAGGCGTTCTTCATAGGAATCTTAGGTTAATACTTTTAAACCCTGAAAACAATAGAGAGAGAGAGAGAGAGAGAGAGAGAGAGAGAGAGAGAGAGAGAGAGAGAGAGAGAGAGACTCGTGAAATTCAAGAAAAGAGAAAGTATTATATTCATCAGGAGGTAAAGTATAATCAATAGCTCTCCTGGGGCTGACCCGAAGTTTAGATTTTTATTTACGTGGCTAGGAACAAATTGGTTACTTAGCAACGGGACTTCCTGCTTATTGTGAGATCCGAACAGCATTGTATCGAGATATGAATTTCTAATCGCCAGCAATAAATTTCTCTGGTTCCTCACTGGCAGCAGCGGGGAGTTAACTCGGGCTACCAGATTGATAGGCGAGTACGCAACCCACTCGTCCAGTGAGTTACTTTCTGTAGGAATGAAAGACAGAAGAAATAAGTAATCTCTTGTTTCAGTTTGTGATATAGAAACTGATGCTTTTTTTCTCCATTTCTGTCTTCCCCAGAAACAAGGAACACTATAAGTAGATTCACATCAACCTTGCATCTGATATCTAGGCCAGTCCCTTACGACGCTCCTGATTGGCTGTTGATAAGCCAATCACAGAGCTGGAAACTCTCCTCAGTCTCTCTTGAGAGAGACTGAGTTTCCAGCCCTGCGACTGCCTTATCAACAGCCAATCAGGAGCGTTGTTAGGGACTGGCCTAGACATCAGATGCTCGGTTCATGTGAATCTACTATAGTAGTCTTTTGATCTTCCTTTAGTCTACATCTAACTGATAAAAAGATTTACACTTTGGATCAGGTTCCTGTCATCATCCTTTTAGATGGATGATCTATATGTGAAATATAACCACTCAGCCTGGAAAAAGACATGGAACTCAGATGGTCAAGTTGGGAACGACCTATCAAGCTATATTGTATTTGGTTGTGGGTATGACTTGTCGTCTTTGATCATCTATCAAACAAACTCCATTGACTATGGAAATTTTCGGTTTTCTCCACATACTGTATTCTACACTGACTCAAGCTTCCCTTTACATAAGTCTTTCTGAACAGTCGTCTGATCGTCCCCCAAGTTCGAGAAGTGTCTTCATTGTATGGTCAGGGAGTTGCAATATCTGAGAGAGATGCGAGAGGCGTATTATCTTCTATTTTGTAGTTGCTTTCTCAGCTCATTTCTGGCTGATATCTTTGCTAATCTCCAATGAATTGTGTAAAGCGTAGGTACCTTGCAAGAAGCTTCTTGCATCAAAATATGTAAAAAATTCTACAGCAACAGGTCATTTTGAACAAAATTACAAATACTGGAGGGATTAGTAACCTCTTTCGTAGTCAGGGAAAAAAATAATTACTGCTGGTATTAATCTGTTGGAAATCATTATAACTTCGGGGGAAAAATATTTACTGTTGGTAATAATCTGTTGGAAATCATTATAACTTCTGGAAAAAAAATTATTTACTACTGGAAATAATATTTTGGAAATCATTGTAAATTCGGGAGAAAAATTATTTACTGCTGGTAACAATCTGTTGGAAATCATTATAAATTCGGGGAAAAAATAACGACTGCTGGTAAAACTCTGATGGAAATCATTATAACTTCGGGGAAATATTAATTACTGCTGGTCATAATCTGTTGGAAATCATTATAACTTCGGGAAAATAACTAATTACTGCTGGTAATAATCTGTTGGAAATGATTACAACTTCGTAAACATGTTTGCGAAGAGCTGTCAATAAAATACAGGCAGGCAGGTAGTCGGCTTAAGAATGAAGGAAACTAATCAAGAGCCTCAGTGGATTATCAGTTCAATAATTATAGTACATTATTATCTTGGGCGCCGCTAACTACCTTGTTTGTTAAGCGAATAATTGATTGCGTTATGGAACGAACAACTATCCAATTATATCTGCACTGGAGCCTCTTCTATTATGACGCTATTGTGGCAAGAGAGAGAGAGAGAGAGAGAGAGAGAGAGAGAGAGAGAGAGAGAGAGAGAGAGAGAGAGGTATAACAGAGTTGACAGGTTTTAGGACATGCATGATGCAATATGAATTATTATAAAAGTAAATCTGACTGGAGACATACTCCTTCCATTATACATCCACTTAATTATAAATTGACATTCAGAATGCGTCATGCAATCACTCCTTGTATTTCCACTTCAGACAAATATCAGACATGTCCAAGAGAGGCAGCCAAGAAAATTTAAACCTGTATTCACAAAACATACTTCCCACTTTCCCAGCATGATTTTAAGTACAATAAAATCGCAGGAATTCAAGACGTATGTCATAACAAGCAAACAAGCAAACAAACAACCTTCAGGTCCTAATCAGCTGGTGTAGCTGCACACTGGACAACATTGAGTCACGACGATGCTAGAAATTCAAAGGATTTAAAAAAGGCGACGAAAAATTGAGGTGTGAAACTCGAGAAATTTCTCGGCGGCCACGAGTGGTAATGCCAGGCAGAAGTTATTCTCAAGAGTGATGTCTCTCATCTTTCGCTCCTAACAGGGAAATAAGCCTTCCACCCACCAACATCTTGCGACCCTTCCAATTAGTGTTAATGATAGCCCTGGTTGCTGCCAAGTGCGCCAGATGTGTTTCACACCTGGAGAGAGAGAGAGAGAGAGAGAGAGAGAGAGAGAGAGAGATATTGAAACTATATGTATGTATATATATATGTATATATATCTATATATATATATATATAATATATATCTATATAATATATATAGATATATATATGTATATATATATATATATATATATCTATATATATTATATATTATATATATATATATATGTTATATATTTATACATAATCACAATACATATACATACACTAGAGAGAGAGAGAGAGAGAGAGAGGAGAGAGAGAGAGAGAGAGCGATTTCTCTGAGCGAGGAGGAAAATAAGGAGATTTGTCTTCACGTACTAAACATTAATGACAATTCCTGTTTAGACCTCCAGTGTTTTTCGAATTGCACTGAACAACTGTAAACAAGCTATATGTTCCACTCTGCTCTACCCCGCCCCCTACCCCTCCCCCTCCCCTACTCCCCTCCCCATCCCACACACAGTAAGCGTAAACAGTTTTTCTCGACAGGACTTTCTTGCTATAAAGTAATTCGTGGAACCAGAAGGAAGAGTCGAGTGCTTTCTACGTAGGAGACTACTTATAAATCATGGTTGCTCTGTGGCCTCCTGGTCACTAAGTGCCTTTCGTTTTCTTTCCTTCATTGTTAAAGACCTCTTGCGTTGGTGGTAATCGGTTTAGTTTCTGCTTCCGTTTTTCGTTTACCTTTTATTCTTTACATCTACGAAAAATATATCTGTGTTTTTATGAATTTACGTACTTTTCTCAACACGAATAAATATTTATTTTGTGTTTCAAGCCAAGTGAACGGAGAAACAGAAGCGTCTTGTCTTATCATTTGTAAACATTTTTAGCATAATTGGAAAAGAAAGGAGAGAGAGAGAGAGAGAGAGAGAGAGAGAGAGAGAGAGAGAGAGAGAGAGAGAGAGAACCCATAGTGAATAAAGAAATTTTTTTTTTTATTTGTAATAGATTACAATTTCTCCCGAGATAATGAGGTTCACTCTGTTAATTGATTATATTCGCTCTTTGGATGACTTTTATGAAGAATAAATGATTTTTATAAAGTCTGCAAGTGGCCAGTCAATTCAAAAGGGCTTTGCTGTTTGAGACCTACTGAAGTTTGGAGACACAAAGGATTCCCACTGTTTATTTGCAACGCATGAGGACATCGACACCGCGGGACATTTAAGGTTTAAGCAATCTGAAGTATTCTGGTGTCACCAGCTTCTAGGTAGATGCATTTGAAGGTTACGTAACGCCGTTTCAAATTCCAAGGATTTTGCTGGGTAAGCATTTGCTATCAGTGCTTCCTGAATCTTAGTATGATGTCCAGATCTGATACGAAGAAATTTTTCCTGTCCTGTCTTTATTCTGCCCAATAAAATCTTAAAAACTACGGACGCTAGAGGGCTGCAATCTGGTATGTCGATCGGCCACCCTCTAATCATCAAACACACCAAATTGCAGCCCTCTAGCCTCAGTAGTTTTTATCTTATTGTAGGTTAAACTTAAGTCATAATCGTGCGTCTGGCAACGATACAGGAAAGTCCACCACCAGGCCGTGTTTGAAGTTTCATGTGCCGCGGCTCATACAGCACTGTAGCGAGACCACTGAAAAATATATCTATTTTTAACAGTGCAAAAAGGCCTCCTTATAATATTTGGTGCGGATTTTTAAATGCTTCTGCAACTTAATTGTCATAATTGATTAGAAGAAAAACCAATGCATTTACCTAGAGGAGAGTCAGAGATGACAAGATTTGGAATTGGGGTAGGAGGAGAAACAGAGGGAGAGGGGGAAAATGGGGGTTGATTCAGTGATAATCTTCATTTGCCACTGAAAATGACAAGGAATGTCAGGCAAGTGTCATCATGAACTAGAAAAAAAAAAGAAAAATTGGCGAGAAGAAAAGGTGAAAGGTTGGAAGCGCAGATGAAGAAGCACTCGATACGTGATCGCGAGTATAATAATAATAATAATAATAATAATAATAATAATAATAATAATTATAATAATAATAATAACAATGATGATAATAATAATAATAATAATTTTTATTTTCAGCTCAGGGCCTTTATCATGGAATATACAAAGAATAGACAATAACATACAGTCTAGATACATAAGATAACATAATAATAAAAAGATTAATCGGCAATATCCATATTTGTTGAGGTAGTATAAAAGAAGGTAGTCAAAATAATGGTCATACCCGTGCTGAGAATGAGAACAGTTAACAATTGAATGTAAAACCTATATTGATTATAATCAAAGTAATAATGAAAAAAGGAAAATACCAGTAATGACAATAATCATAGTAATACAATAATAGTGACAGATGCCATTTTGCAAAAACAGAGATTAAGTCATTTAGGGAACAAACGCCTCATGTTCCCATCTTCCCCATCTAGAACCACAAAACACTGGACAGTCTGAAAAGGATCCGTGCCGACTAAACCGTCTCTGAGCTCAGTCGTTTGGTTTTGATAGCAGACATCCCGAAATGTTACTGGGGCAGTTGCCACCCCAAAATCGTGTGGCGTTTGAAATCGATGTAATAAAAAGATGTCTCGTTTCCGTTTCAAAGCGTCGAGGTTTGATATATATCTGGCGTAGATACCGGATGGGAAATTTGCAGGCGACTGTCAATCTTTTCCTGACCCCTGTCAGTTGTAAGATACGTAAGAAAATGCATCGAATGAAAACTGAAAAGAATTTCAATCATGGTTTTATATTCGTGACAGATGATGTCAGTTTCTGCGGGAAAGAGGCTTATTAAAATGAGGAATTTAAACGTACCTCTTCTTTCATCTTGAAGACGTCAGACGTATTTAAAATGACAGACGAAAGACGCGAATCGCCTGTGGCAATCGTCCTGAATCAGCCATTTGTTTTTCAATGAAATTATATCGGAATTTTTCTCGTACTTGAAGAAGAGGCATTTTTAGACATCAGTTGTAACTTATGGCAAAGGTGGTTCTATTACGACGGAAATCTAATTTTAATTGCTAATAAAGAGCAGATGCAACGGACGATAACAAGGCAGATAATGCCAAAAACAAAAACAAAAAAGTCAACGTTAACTATTCTAAGTGGAAAAGTTAAGTATATCTTAGTTTTACCAGACCACTGAGCTGGTTAACAGCTCTTCTAGGGTTGGCCCAAAGATTGAGATACTTTTACGTAGTTAGGAACCAATTGGTTACCTAGCCACGAGACCTACAGCTTATCACCAGAAATAAATTCCTCTGATTCCACGTTGGTAGAGCGGAGAATCGAACTCGCGACTGCCGAATCGGTAGGCGAGCACGTAATCCACTCGTTCAACGAGGAACTTATTCTAAATGTAATATGATTAAGAAGCACACGAGGTGCGTTGTTATGAATGAAATGACCAAGTCATTAAGATGCAAGTGTGACAGTTCTAAATCAGGAGAAATCAACGACTTCAATTTTGAAAGAGGGTTACGGAGGAACGAAAGGAAACCCCACCACGCTCATGTTTATAAATAGATTTTATTTCAGCTCCTTGTTAGTTTCAATGTCTTTCACAAAATTTCGACATTCCATATTTACCTCGTGTTAAATTTCTCGTCACCTCTCAACACAGTTGAATCATTACTTAAAACTTTCTAAACCCATTTCATGTCATGTCAATTCTTTCGATAAAATGCCGTTTCTGAGGAAGAAATTTGTCAACAGTCACAATTATGCAGAAGTACGTACAGACTGATGTTTGTTTGCTTGTTTGTTTGTATGGCGCTTTTACGTTGCATGGAACCAGTGGTTATTCAGCAACGGGACCAATGGCTTTACGTGACTTATGAACCACGTCGAGAATGAACTTCTATCACCAGAAATACACATCACTGACCCCTCAATGGAATGCCAGTGAATCGAACTCACGGCCACCGAGGTGGCAGGTCAAGACCATACCGATCACGCCACAGAGGCGCTGTACAGACTGATGGACTCATGCATGCAGTAGCGGCTTTCATTTTCATTTCCTTTCGAATTTTCTGTAAAAGAAAGCTTATGGAGATGGCTTTGTCTGTCTGTCCGCACTTTTTCCTGTCCGCTCTTTTATTCTGTCTGCTGTCATATCTTAAAATATACAGAGGCTAGAGGGCTGCAATCTGGTATGATGATCGTCCACCCTCCAATCATCAAACATACCAAATTGCAGCCCTCTAGCCTCAGTAGTTTTTATCGTATTGTAGGTTAAACTTAGTCACAATCGTGCATCTGGCAACGATATAGGAAAGTCCACCACCAGGCCGTGGTTAAAGTTTCATGTGCCACGGCTCATACAGCACTGTACCGAGACCACTGAAAAATAGATCTATTTTCGGTGGCCCTGATTGTACGATGTACAGAAAATGCAATTGCGCCGAAGAAGCTTCGGAGTATTTTTTACTGGTTTAAATGAGGAATTAATAATAAACAAAATTCTTCTGCGCAATTGAGTTTGCTGTGCAACGGATAATGCTGTATAAAACCATCAAATACGATCGGTAGCTCTCCAGTTGCTCACCAGATGCGGTAGAGTGACGATGCGTCCCATGCTTTTGGAAAGTGCTGCCAGATGAACGATCAATGGCTAACTTCAACCTTAAATAAAATAAAAACTACCGAGGCTAGAAGGTTGCAATTTGGTATGTTTGATGATTGCAGGGTGGGTGATCAACATATCAGTTTGCAGCCCTCTAGCCTTTGTAGTTTTTTCAGATCTGAGGGCTGACAGAAAAACATCCTGACGTACGGACATAGCCAGCGAATAGTTTTCTTTTACAGAAAATTATAAAGTTCACCTCGTTTCCAATAATCTTGTAAGTAAAAACGAAAATGAGGCATGAACAGAAGTCGATTCTTTATTGTGGTGTTAGATTACTTTCAGCTCACGACAACGAGACGAAATAAAACGAAAACTGCTGGCAATGCCCCAAGCGGTATCATTCGTTGTGCTTCGTCCACTAGAACGAGTGGAGCGAGCCATAATTCAATCGCAAAGCCCTTTGCCGATAGGAATGTGCTGAAATACATCCAATCCTTTCACTGGCTTGCATTATCCTTCATCAATACGTTACTCTCATAATTTTTCTATTCATTCTAGAAGCGCGGAAGCCATTTATAACTGGTTCTCGACCTTTTCATCATCACGCCCCCCTCTAAGAGGGGGTCATTCCCTCCACGCCTGTCTTGGACCTACAAGTTCAAATTCCCTCCCAGATTTAAAGGAGAATGGACAAAAAGGAAAGCTGACGGGTGTTTTTATTTTTTTAGGGAATGAATTATGGAGATAATTCACACTGCTTTTTAGGTACTAGATCTTGAGTGCATTGTTCAATGCCAGAGAGTGCACAGCGACTGCCCCCTTCAACATTCAGCCTGTTTCTGTATTTGGTCTTGAGAGCAACGATCGTCGAAAATGCAGCTTCGCCAAGACACACAGATCCGAGCATTCTTAGGATCCGAGCGAGTCAATTAGAGTAGTAGACCATAGGAAAAGTAACGTTATAAGGAGACACTCCTGCATTATTTTTATAAACTTCTGTATATCATTTCCTCACTCTTGTTAAGAGAATAACGAATTTAATCAGAGAATTTTCAATTTTTCCTAAGTGCTCGCGCCTCCCCTGGAAATTGAGAACCACTGATTTTTACGGCAAAAAAAAAAAAGAAAAAAGAAAAAAAAAGTTGACGTTTACGATGCATTTTTCCTTTATTTTACAACTTGAGAAGAGTCTTGCTTGGAATCTATGGAATTTTTCTTACCATTTACATTTTTCCTTGGCATGTCCATTAAAAAAATAATCTGGAATTGTTCTTTTTTTTCATGATTTTGAGCTCCAATGCCTTTCACACCCTTCAATTACTTTTTCTACTCATCACATAAAACGTTGGTGGTCCACATCTTCTTTAAGAGGACTCAGAATCCTCACCCGATGACCTTTGACCTTCTATCTTGGCTTGCGTCATCCCGTGACCTTTTAACATTTGATTCTTCCTCACATTCTCTAATAAGGTTTCTTTTTCTCTGTCTTATTTTTAAAAGTTGATTTGCTTTCTTCCATGTTTGCATTTAAACTCCTCGTAGGAAATGTCAAGGCATTAATGACTCTTTTGCTGCAGCAATAATTTTCAAGGGAGTGAAAAAAGTTCCAGAGGAATCACTTCCTCCTTCTGGAGGCAGATTCTAGACCGTCCAAGAGATCAAGCTTTCTTTCTGGTGCCTCTCGCGATTTATGAAAGCAATAACAGCAACTTTAACTTCGAATGGCTTGTAACAGTGAAGTCTTCCCGAAGTAGTATATATTCGCCCAAATTTAAAAGAACCTCTATTTCTGATATGTAGGGTAGTTTTAATGCCACTCGTAAATCTGCTTAATTAGTTAATGTTATTACTGGTTGTAATTCTCCGGGCCAGAGAGAAACGGCCTTACAGAGACTCGTAGGCATTATTCAACACAAGGAGTGTGCATTTACTAACCCTGGAAAATTTATATAATACAGGTCTCACATTTACCCAATGTTTGCCACTGATGGTTACACACACACACACACACATACCTCAAGCTCCTTAAACTCCTGGGAAAATGGTGACAAAGGAAACCCTGCGGCTGTCAGGAAGGCCATAGCAACGGCATATAATTATGAGATTACAGCTGAGCTTTAGAGGCAAAGATAGTTTTTTGGAAATATATGAATACTTCCAAAGAATACCCTGACAAGGAAAAACATCAAGGAAAAGAGTTCGGTTCAATATGCACCAATACAGCAAAGATGGAGGAGTAGGTTGAATGCGATGCTGATGAGAGGAATGACTGGAGGTGTCACTGTGTAACAAATCATGATTTGATTTAACTTGGAGAGGCAGGGAAGAATATGTGGTTATAAATGTAATGAGGCCAAGTGAGTTTGATAAGAATGAAGTGGCAGGAGAATACTACTATATGAAAAGAGATATGGTTAGAGGTCTAGAGGTAGAAGACTCAGATGAGAAGTTTGTTATATATGAGGACTGGCTATGGAGAAGATGGGATCAAGAACACCAAGTGCTCGAGTGAATGGTACCGAGAGATTAATTCTGACACAACTGCTCTCCTGAGGAAGAGGTAATGTACAGGTGCGCAGGAGGAGGAGGTTGGATAGAGTTATTCAGAAGAACGCGGAACGGAAAAGGCAAGTGATGAAAATAGATGCTAGAAGGTAAACCAGGATTTTATGAAAAGAATAAGAATTTGTTTCACATGGGAGTAAACAAAGAAAAGTTGTTGCGAACAGATGGCTCTGTGAATAAAAGATACAAAAGAATGGAGTCCTCGGTTTGTGAAATGAGTATTTCGCGGATTTGCGAAACGTGGACAGCAGAAGGGAGAGGGAATCGGGAATGTAACTGGAACAAGTGGAACTAACTGGCTGTTGAGGTCATGAAGAGGCCAACGAAAACGCTGGAAAAAAAAAAAAAAACGACAGGACTCGAAAGAACGAGTAAAAGACATCATGCTCGTTTTTTATTTAAACATTTTTTTTTTTTATAAAAGTACGGCTGACAGAGGAAACTAAGAACCATAGCAACATACCATAACTTACTAAGGTATAGACAGGACAACTGATAAAGAGAATCATAATGAATGAATGAATGATTGGAAGTTTTCTGGCATCCTGACATCGAAGGTCATTGACGCCGAAAGAGAATCATAACTTACTAGGGTTTGGACAGGACAACAGATTGAGAGAAACAATGTGGTTTTAGTCAAGGAAGAAGATGCATGGATCAACTGTTGGTCAGTAAACTATTATGCGTGACATTTGAAAAAGAGGCATGTGATGAACATACGAACCTGCGAAAATTCATGGGTGAAGAACATATAGCATAAAGGACAAGACGTTTAGAATGGTCGGATTTTTTTTCATGAAGAGTGCAAAAGGGGTCAGAATATGTGGAGAGAGAGAAGTGCTCATCTCACCATTTGAGTGGAATATGAAATCGTTGCCATTCGCAGATACTACGGTTCTGAATGGGGATCGTGAAGATAAGGTCCACAGACTAGTAAAAAAAAAAAAAAAAAAAAACGACTGCATGGAAAGAACGCCGAGAGTAAATGTTATCAAGACCAAGATTATGAGTGCATATTGAAGACAGAGAGAGGAATCAATGATGGTAAAGAAAAGAAACGGATGACAATCAGATGCTGGAACAAGGCTTAGTCACAGAACAGGTGGGCAAAAGTTCTTAAGGATAGGCGAACGGTTTTTTAAAGCGCATTTCAAGCTTGATTTACGAATTTTTAACAGAAAGTTTTTTCCTGCAATTGAATTAAGATTAATACCTTGCAACCCAATGAATATTAGATCTTCGTTTAAGCACAAGGAGAAACTCAATCCACTGATATATATATCACGTATACACGTGTATATATACGTGCAGAATTTTTCCAATTTTGCAAAAAGTTACACTGGAAAAAGAGAAACAAATACAGTGAAGAAGTATGTAGAATGCTTCTCTGCAAAGATAAAGTTATTACATTATTTCAAATACCCTGAGAATACAGTAAAAATGGTAAGCTACAGACGAGAGAGAGAGAGAGAGAGAGAGAGAGAGAGAGAGAGACTAACGTTCGCAAGAGCACAAAACAAATTTCGAGTCTTGTAACAGCATTTTTCTTCGAAATACAAGCACAAAATACCTCTCTCTCTCTGTTCTTTATATCAGGGGAAGCACGATTGACATCCAAAAACAACAAGGCGTAATCCGACCTCCAGCTTACTCGGCGCCGTGTGCAAGATTTTCCCCTTACGCATAAGTTGTAAACATTATATTCCTAACTTGACGTAAATTGATATGTGCTAAATTCTACGGTCAAATAGATCCTCGTTTCACCAAAGAAAAACAAAATAAACACATTTTATTACAAATTAATTTTCTGTACTGTTTGACATGCACATTATTTATTTTTTGCATTTTCATTCTAATGAAAAAAATCATAAATATTCTATCCTTAAATTCCTGTATCTTTAACTCAACGCGAAACAACTTTTTCAGACCTTTTTATGCTCTTCCATAGACCTTTCCTAACACCCAAGAAGAAGAACAACAACAACACAACAACAAAGTAGTTTGCAGGCTTACTCCCCGAGCAAGCGAAAATTAAATGTTCTGCATACCAATTTCTGATATACTTTTGGGATATGCACGAGTAATTTTTGTGTGTTTTGTATACTTTGCTAAATGTCTGAATTCAGTGAAGTATGATATATCATATGTAATGAATAATGAATGTAATGAATGTAATGAATGCTTGAAATAATCGTTCATGTTATATAACAGGTTGCGTTAAGCAAACAGCATTCATTCCAATAATGTTTAGATATAAAGGAGAAAAGATTCAATACAAACATTCATTCGAATAATGCTTCAACATAAAGGACAAAAGATTCAATAAAAAACATTAATTCTAATAATGTTTAGACATAAAGGACAAGATTCAATACAACCATTCATTCTAATAATGTTTGGACATATAGGACAAAAGATTCAATACAAACATTCATTCTAATAATGATTCAACACAAAGGACGAAAGATTCAGTACAAACATTCATTCTAATAAGGCTAAAATATAAAAGGAAAAAAAGATAAAATATCCCTTCGCGTGAATTCAATTTTTAGGTTCTTTTGTAACTGTTGAATCTACTCTAACTTTATTCATGGACCGGTTGTCACCTAAAACATAAACAACACAACGAAGAGGATACATTGTCACATCAGACGAAAGTTGATAGTAGGTAAATGATATATCACCACTGCATTCGTGATTGGCACTCTTGTCATCGAACTTTTTAATGATGAAAACAACTCTGTTATGCTTCGAGGTCTGTGCCAACAGAGGGCTAATGGCATCTTTGTTTTTTTTTAAAAATAGGGTGATATATTTTTGTTATATTCTCTGTTCGACAAGGGACTATATTTATCTTATCAGAGCGAAGTATGACTTGTTTACGGTATACTTTATGTTACAGAAATACAAAAAAATGATGTCCATATCGTTATACCTTTTTGTGCATTTGCAAAGTGTCGGTAATGTTACTTGTGCATTTGCAAGCGCGCATGTATGTCATTCATTTTGGTTTGAAATGTATCATTTTTGCTGTTTATCATCTGCAAGAAATGGGGATTCGCAAAAATTTCTTTTTGAGCCGGGCCATTTTTTTAACTTTTCATTTTTATTTTTTTTCTATATAGTCCCGTTGTTTCTGTTCCTTGCTAGCATCCCCTACAACGTCATATTCCATGGAGAGCTTGGGAAGCAATATGGATACCATAGGAATAAACGCCAATCCCAGCCCATGCCGCGCCATCCACGAAAAAACACGATTGAACGTTGGGAGACATTTGTGTGGTATGAAGCAATAACCCATAAAACAAAATTCCCTACTTCATCTCCAGCCACCATCCAGCACCCACCCCTTCCACAGCATCCCCCCCTCCCTCCCTTCCTCAATGGAAGATCATTTTTTTAGATTAAAATAAAAAGCTGCCGAGCGTAGAAAAACAAAAAGAAGCCGAAAGCCTCGAGTTGCAGCGATAGGCCCTTAGGCCCAGCTGCGAGGAAGCCGGGGCACAAATGTAGTGGGTAAAGAGGCCTCCTCCTCTCCAGCGGAAGTGTATATAACATAACTGGATGCAAGTCGCGTGTTCGGGCCACAAGAAGCCTGCAGCTTTATGTCGGCCGAATCACAACAATTTACTTTTACTGTCTCTCAGGACGCTCTCTCTCTCTCTCTCTCTCTCTCTCTCTCTCTCTCTCCTACTAAAAAAGTCTGGCTCTCTTTCCTTCCCCCGCCCCCGCAAGAACTCCAGCAGGGCCCAGATCTCTCTCTCTCTCTCTGAGTGACAGATCTAATTCATTTACATATAACATTATTTTTATAACTATATTACGCTGGTAATATAGTTATAAAATAATGTTATTTTATAACTATATTACCTACATACATACGTAATACACACACATACAACATATAGTAGTATATATATATATATATATATATATATATATATATATATATATATATATATATATATATAAAATATAAGCGAATACCTGTTTATTCAGCCGATGCCTAAATAAAACAGGAGAAGCCGCCTGTCATTTTCCTGTGCTATTCGCTTATATAATTGAAGTCACGTGCATCTACTGTGATTCTTTAAAGCATTGTGTATATATATATATATATATATAGAATATATATATATATATCTCATATATCTATCTCCTATTATATATATATAGATATATATCTATATATATATTATAGATATATATCTATATAGTAATATATATATATATATATATATATATATATATATAAATCTATATAATATATATCTAAATATATATATATATATATATATATATATATATATATATATATATATATATATACACATTTTTTCCTTGCTAGGGAGGTTTGTTATAATTCTCTTGCGAGTACAATACTCACCTCTTACAATCTAGGGTTCCTTTACTAAGTTAGATATTTATCTTAGTCCAACCAGACCACTACGCTGATTAACAGCTCTCTTAGGGCTGGCCCGAAGGATTAAATATTTCTAAGTGGCTTGGAACCAATAGGTTACTTAGCTACGGGACCTACAGCTCATTGTGGGATCCGAACCACATTATATCGAGAAATGAGTTTCTAATCACCAGATATACATACATTCCTCTGATTCCGCGCTGGCTGGCGGTGGCTGGGAGTGAACTCGGGCTACCAGACTGGTAGGCAAGCACGCAACACCGACTCGTCCCGCGAGGAACTACTATGGATTCTGCTGATCAATCATCGCAGCACGATGTAGGCTCCTAACCTCTTTCCGCCCAGTATTTGTGACCTGTGGTCGTCTCTCTCCAATCTGTATTCCTGAGATAATCACCTCAAAACAAAACTCACATCTCTCCACTCTTTGTAATCTCCTCACTTTTGATGATGGTCAGAAAAGCTAACGCTCCCCAACTTTATGGTCAGAAAGCTGACGCTCTCCAACTTTATGGTCAGAAAGCTAACGCTCCCCAACTTTATGGTCAGAAAGCTAACGCTCCCCAACTTTATGGTCAGAAAGCTGACGCTCCCCAACTTTATGGTCAGAAAGCTGACGCTCTCCAACTTTATGAGTCAGAAACAAGCTAACGCTCCCCAACAATTTTATGGTCAGAAAGCTGACGCTCTCCAACTTTATGGTCAGAAAGCTGACGCTCTCCAACTTTATGTTCAGAAAGCTGACGCTCTCCAACTTTATGGTCAGAAAGCTGACACTCTCCAACTTTATGGTTAGAAAGCTGACACGCTCCAACTTTATGGTCAGAAAGCTGACACTCTCCAACATTATGGTAAGAAAGCTGACACTCTCCAACATTATAAACTACATCACTCTTGACTCTTGAACTTGCGGTTGCCAAAGGGAGGAGACGAAGATTAGACCGAGTGCCAGATATCACTCTGCGTAGTACGAAGATGTCGTTTTCCATGTTGGTAACTTTTAATTTGTGATGTTAACTGAAACTCTGCCAGAAAACATTATCACTCCTTCCATATATTTTCTAATGATTATCTCAAAGCATGCCAAGCATTCGAAATATAATAAGTCAGTTTTCATTTCAAATCTTATGAATAGTTGGGAAAAATTTCAGGGGTTAGGGGGCTTGAGATCTAAACATAAGACAGATGTGGGGTGGGGCGCGCAAGGCCTCCCCCCCCCCACAAAAAAAAACGCACACACACCGAGTCTAAAGTGCTAGAAAAGCCTCTTATACTTTCTCGATTTTTTCCGTTCTGTATGCGACCCCTCACATCGGAAGCCGAGTTCTTCATGTTAATAAATAAAAAGTTAGCCAGAGAATACTTACAACCTTCGAAGCAATGATTAAAAACAAAATATATGTTTTGGTTACATTATGCAAACTTTGATCTCTGGGAAGAGGCTTGATTGTTTCAAGTAAATGAGGGAGAAATGATCTCGATTCAAACATTTAAAAAATACGTCCAAGTAGTAGTGGCCTGTCCTATATATATATATATAGCGATGCCAGAAGCACGATTATGACTACCTTTAGCCTTGAATAAGTAAAAACTACTGAGGCTAGAGTGCTGCAATTTGGTATGTTTGATTATTGGAAGGTGGATGATCAACATACCAATTTGCAGCCCTCTAGCCTCTGTGGTGTTTAAGGTCTGAGGGCGGACAGAAAACGTGCGGACGGAAAGACAATAATTTTTTTTGACAGAAAATTACAAAGATAAGAGTTTGGAAGAGAACGACTCAGTTGCTACATCTCATAATAGTTATGTAATGAACGCGACTAAAAAAGAATGCGCCGAAGCTGCTTCTGCGGATACAAGTTTTCTGTACAACGTATAATGCTGTATAAAACGATAACCATCAACTACGACCGGTAGCGCTGCAGTTGCTTCCCAGATGCGGTAGAGTAAGGGTGCGTCCCACGCCTCCGGAAAGCTCTGCCACATGCACGATCCATGGCTAAATTTAATCGTTAATAAAATGCAAACTACTGAAGCTAGAGAGCTGCAATTTAGTACGTTTGATGATTGGAGGGTGGATGATCTAAATACCAATTTGCAGCCCTCTAGCCTCGGTAGTTTTTAAGATCTGAGGGCGGACAGAAAAAAGTGTGGATGGACAGAGAAAGGCGGAGTGATAGTTTTCTGTTACAGAAAACTTAGAAACAACAATTTGTTGGTAGAGGAGAAAAAAAACAGAAGGAATACTTTTAACAAAGAAACGTTCATACTTATAAAAGAAATGAAAATAAAGATAGTCTTCTCTATGGAGAACATCAGTAGAACGCCCTAAATAAAAGACATCAAGGGAATATGAGATCCGCCTGAGATGAGAGCTCAATGGGATACATATCAAGTATGACTTAACAATTCAAACTACAAAGGACCCGTGTTTGAGAAAATAAAAAGTGGAGGAAAGAGTAGTTAAGATGAAAAATGGAAACAAACACTGGAGAACTCATCATTTTTGGGGACTGCTTAGAAGAAGCTATTTGCAATAAAGAAGACTGGAAAATGATACAAAATCAATAAAGGTGAGGAAGAAAAATCTGATGGCTTTTATTGAAAATAGAAGGGTCACTAAACGACAAAACTTGAAAAAAAATTAGGGTGTAACTCAGTAGTGGTAGCAAAAGTTCCAAACTGATCGTAAAAAGCATATATATCTCACTAAGTTGTGGGTATATATAATATATACATATATACTATATATATATATATATATATATATATATATATATATATATACATATATATATAGTAATTGCATTAAAACATTGTTTCGAATTTATATTAACGAACGTAACCACACTGTTGCGTTTTAAGCATGATGCGTTCACACACACACACAAACACGCTCACACATAATATATATATATATATATATATATATATATATATATATATATATATATATATATATATGTATATATATATATCAATTCAAGCTACAAATGTCCTTTAATATCTAAATTCACTTTACCTCCCAAATGATATATTTTCATATATGTACCGAAGGGAATTTTTTGTTTAGTTGATAATAATTTCGCCACCCCATGGGATCGAACCACTGTCCAAGTGACGGGGACGAAATCAGGACAGTCCAGTGACGCTATCCAATCAGCCAACAGAGACGCTATAAGTTCATATCGATTCTGACCTTACAAATCACCCTCGACCTCGGTGCTTTCGTAATTAGAATCGATATGGAACCCCGTCTACATGTTAGCCAATTCGAGCGTTTGACAGCACGTAGCCTTTTGTATGAATAATTATCACATCGAACCGTGATCCATTTATATATCAATTCAAGCTACAAAATGTCCTTTAATATCTAAAATTCACTTTACCTCCCAAATGATATATATTTCATAATGTACCGAAGGGGAATTTTTTTAGTTGATAATAACTTCGTCCCCCCATGGGATCGAACCACTGTCCAAGTGGACGGGGACGAAATCAGGACAGTCAGTGACGCTATCCAATCAGCCAACAGAGACGCTATAAGTTCATATCGATTCTGACCTTACAAATCACCCTCGACCTCGGTGCTTTCGTAATTAGAATCGATATGGAACCCCGTCTACCATGTAGCCAATTCGAGCGTTTGACAGCACGTAGCCTTTTGTTATTTGAATAATTATCACATCGAACCGTGTCCATTTATATATCAATTCAAGCTACAAATGTTCCTTTAATATCTAAATTCACTTTACCTCCCAAATGATATATTTTCATATATGTACCGAAGGGGAATTTTTTAGTTGATAATAATTTCGTCCCCCCATGGGATCGAACCACTGTCCAAGTGGACGGGGACGAAATCAGGACAGTCAGTGACGCTATCCAATTACGAAAGCACCCAGGTCGAGGGTGATTTGTAAGGTCAGAATCGATATGAACTTATAGCGTCTCTGTTGGCTGATTGGATAGCGTCACTGACTGTCCTGATTTTCGTCCCCCACCGTCCACTTGGACAGTGGTTCGATACCCATGGGGGGGGGCCGAAATTATTATCAACTAAAAAATTCCCCTTCGGTACATATATGAAAATATATCAGGTTTGGGAGGTAAATGAATTTAGATATTAAGGACATTTGTAGCTTGAGTTGATATATAAATGGATCACGGTTCGATGTGATAATTATTCATATATATATAATATATATATATATATATATATATATATATATATATATATATATATATATATATATATATATATATATATATATATATATATATATATATATATATATATATATATATATATATATATATATATATATATATATATATATACGTATATATAATAGCCAAGAACTGCAATCATTGGAAATATTGCAAAATCTACTTTTGATTGCTGTTGCATTTATCCTCCTTCATTATATTACATTACATTATAAAATTTGTTATATCCCCATGAGACGATGCGCTGCATGTTAGTCAATAAATGTTTATTATTCGGTGCTGAACTGACGATTAGTGTTTATTGCTGGATGCAAAATATAATCATCAATAAAGGCAAAATCCAAGAAGGAAATTGAAACGATGGAAGTCTGCGAAGCCTTTTCACTTCTTGTCCTTTACTCAGCAGAGTCTGCTGAGCAAAGGACAAGACGTCGAAAGGCCTTGCAGACCTCCGATGTTTCTCTTTCCATCGTGAATTTGGTCTTCATTTATATATATATTCATCACGTTCCATTTTTTCATGATTCATTTATACAAAATATAATCATGTGTAGGAAATCAATTCGTGTAATCCTCTCTCTCTCTCTCTCTCTCTCTCTCTCTCTCTCTCATAAACGGGAACCCCCCTTTGGCGGCACAGATAATATTCCAAAGAAATTCCAGGCGACGCTTCCGAGCGAATATTTCTTGAACTCAATAAATGGTAATAAAAAATTTTTCCCCCGTGCCACTATCCATCAGAATGCCATCCCTTCTTATTGGGACTTGAAGGAGCTATGAATATTTTCGCGATATTCTGAAATCCATTACCGAATATTTGACTTTCAGCTCATCTTTATCTTCTATTTCTTCTATTATCGCCTTTAAAATTTTTGTCGAAAAAAAAGGTTTATATATTATTCGAGCTACAAATGTCCTTTAATATCTAATTCGCTCTACCTCGGAATTGATATATTTCCATATATGTCAACCGAAGGGGAATTTTTTCAGTTGATAATTTCGTCCTCTCGTGGGTTCGAACCACCGCCCAGCGGACAGAGACGGTATCGGTATAAACTTATAACCTCACTTGTTAGCCGAATCGATAATATCACTGACGTCTTGATTTCATCTCTGTCCGCTGGACAGTGGTTCGAACCCACGAGAGTACGAAATTATTATCAACTAAAAAAATCCCCTTCGGTTGACCGATATGAAAATATATCAATTTCGAGGTAGAGAGAATTAGATATGAAAGGATATTTGTAGGCTCGAATAATATATATATACATCTATATCATCTATATACATTCTATATACATCTATATACATCTATCTATATATCTATATATATATATATATATATATATATATATATATATATATATAGTATATATATATATATATATCCGTTCGTGATTTTCATTTTATTTTGAGATTTCAGAAAATTCCATCAAATCAGATATTCTGGCAGAAAATGCGCTTCTATCGTTCTTTCCGATTCTTGTTTTACATAATTGAAGGGGTTTTGAACCTCCCAAGAATCTCACACATCCGCGAAACTGTCTCAGTTAAACTGTATAGTTCGTCTGTCTGTGTTCCCTAGTCAGGACATTTTTTTCTGTTGCCAATAACGCTCTGAATTTTATCAGGACTTCCCTTAGGATTATAGGAGCTCGCTTCACTATCAACCTTCGACCATTTCTTTACGTTGTTTCCTCCTCTCTCTCTCTCTCTCTCTCTCTAAAATTCCCCTTAAAATCGACTACAGCCTTACGAAGACAACTCGAAACTTCGACAAATGAAGAACATAGCAAAGGTTCAAAGTTGTTCTTAACCGCGTCAGTTACGATAAATTAACTTGCCCCTTTCTCCCGTCTTCCTTTTTCGTTCCTCTCTCCATTTATCCCCTCATCACGCCTTTCAAACTCACCTCACTTTTTTTTCCTCCCTCTCCTTCTTTATTGCTCCCAGAATCGCATTCTGTTTCAATCTCGTTCCTCTGATTTGTTCTGTCTTTTTTTTTTCATCCCAAAACCATCACCAGGCATTACTCTAAACTAAGGAGTAAGGTTTCCATTTTAACTCTGATTTCCAAGGACTTCGTCCACAAATTTCTTCGTCCACAAATTTAAAACGTTATTCGCCCCCTAATTCCATTCTTCTATTTTTCGTCATAATTTCCTTCAATCTAAGGACGACGACTTCTGTATCAAACTAAATTACAATAACAGAATACCCATTTATAAAAAAAAATTCACAGGTAAAAAGAACGAATAAGTAGCTTCATTAACTCAGATAATATTCCCACCTGACGTGAAACGAGATATGGAATGTTTCCGCTCCGGACGCTAATGCATCACACCGATTCTGTCAGCGAGAAGAATTATCCCTCTAATTAATTAACACCCGCGTTATAATTTTAATGAAGGGCATAACGATGAAGTAGCAGCTAGTATCCTGCATTCCCCTTTGTTGGATAATAAAAACAATACTCTATTATTCATACGGAAGGTGTTAGTTGGAGCAGAGGCTTTCTCTGATCTTAATGTGTTTTATGTCTCTATTTATTGTACTAGTCTATCTGCACACCAACACACACACACACACACACATCACACACACACACAAAACACACACATATATATATATATGTATGTATATATATATATTATATATATATATATATATATATATATATATGCCATGAAGGAAATAAACAACGGAGTACCCGCAAGACCTTTCGACGTTTAAACGTCCTTTACTAAGCAGATGAACTGAAATACATGAGGAAAAAGACAAAACAAGAAGATTCGTATAACTGACAGATAGGGATTATAAAGAGATTAGTACCTAGAATCCGACACACATGGAAGATGAGTAACCTTCCCAAACAAGCATAAACAATGGGTGCAATTAAAAGTTTAAGACAATCATCTCAGATACAAGGACAAGACAATCAAAGGATTATAGGTGACAGCTTATTCAGCCAACTTTGGTAAACAAAACCATATTCACAATTACATATTCACAATACATTTGACATACATTACAACGAAGATAACTCTAAGGCCAACTAATTTTTATTTAAGTTAGTAATTATATCTTTTTGAGGTCATTCTTAAACATGTTACAAATACAAGGGCCGTCTAAATGAAAAAGGCCACGACTAAACATTGAAATTACAATGAAAAGTAAGTTGTATTAGAGCAGATTCTAAAAGATTTCGTGATAAGACATCTCTTGACCTTGCGATTACTGAACTACCAACCCAATTTATTCGGTGGTTGTTTTCACTTAAATGAATGAATATTGCATTAGATGTTTGCCCAGTTTTTACAGAATATTTATGCTGGCTTAGCCTTACTTCTAGGCCCTTGCTAGACTGTCCGAGATAAAATGAGGGACAATCCATACGTGGAATTTTATATATTTTATATATTTGAAACCATTAAATCATTGTTAAAAGCTTTTAATGTCAATCTTGTTTTTTCCTATAATAACACACTAAAAGGAATGTTAATGAAAAAAATGGCCCCAGAGAAAGCAACAACATAATATATAAAATTCCATGTATGGATTGTTCCTCATTTTATCTCGGACAGTCTAACGACTAAGGCCTAGAACATACCAACGAATTTTACCCAACTATCCTACCCATCAGCGCTCGAATTGCTCACATTTCATTCAACTTACCCCCAGTCGTGGAGTACGGTAAAATTTGCTGGTATGTTATAGGCCTTAGTCACATGCCCAGGAAAAACCCTAGGTACCTAAGTGCTCAGGTTCCAACTCCTTCTATGACCATTGCATCCAAAATGCTCATGTCCTGGACTTTTACTCGATAGACCGGGGTTTGGTCCTAATGTGCGTCAGATTTTTATTCCTGTGAAACACATTCCCACCAAGTGTTTACTTCTGTATATATATATATATATATATATATATATATATATATATATATATATATATATATATATATATATATCTATATAGTTACACCTTCCAGAGGATGGCCATTGGCAAAATTCATAGCAGAGGACATCAGAAGGGGACGACTCACTGCATTTCCTCTTTTACTTTGTAGCGTTTCGAAACCTAGCCCCATTATCAAGCTGGAAGATATAAACATATAATAGCAACATAAAACTGACTAGAATAATACTAACATACAATATAAAAGTTACGAAAATTGAAAAGAAACTAAAATAAAAGCCAAGTACCATTCAAGGAGAAAGAAAGAAAGATGAGTGACAGCAACAAGATATGAAGATCGAAGGAAAACTCAAGCCAGGAAGAGAGGGGAGGCCATCATTTGACTGTTTTGGAGAAGAGGCCCTAATAAGAATTGTGATGTTCATATTCTATGGTTAATTTGCATTATAAGCTGGGTTCTGAATATTGAGACCAGTCGAATGCCAGTGTGATAACTGATGCCCCTGAGACAATCGATGCAAATTTTGAGAAGCCTATGAGATGCTCAAACATATTTCTCCTAATTTCAGTGGAGATGAGGTAATAACCTGTATTTAGTGCTAATATGGGATCAAGTTTATTTTTTATACTTATAAAGACCCGATTTTCTCGTAGTTTAAGTTATTAAACATAAAGTTAAAGTTGACCCCCTCTTCCTCTTCGTTTCCACTGTTATTGCTACATTAAGGGGTCATTTGCCTGATGTGCCTTCTCCACTGCATGCATCAGGCATGGTTTATTGTTTGGCAAAGTGATTTTTACGACCGCATGCCCTTGCTGTCATCAACCACAGTTTTTGGCGGAGGGCCTCGCCTTTTACTAAAAAGTCCACCTGCAAGGCAGCAGTTTCTACAGTTCGTGGCAGTGGGCTTAGCCTTTTACTAAAAAGTAAGACTGCAAGGCAGCAGTTTCCAAAGATACTGGTGTTGGGCCTAGCCTTTTACTAAAAAGTAAGACTGTAAGGCAGCAGCTGTCCTTTTAGTCGCCTTTTACAACATGCAGGACCTACGATGGTAGTATTCTTACATCGCTACCACAGGGCCCTAAAGTTGTCCTCCATGTTGGTAAATGCAAGTTAAACATGAAATATGAACAGCTTGCGATTATTACTAGTGCCTATTCTCCATAACAGCTTCCGATCTATGAACCATTTTTCATTGAACAAACAGAGGTAAACAGTTAAACGATGGCCTCCCCTCTCGTTTTGGCTTGAGGTTACTTTTGGCATTCATATCTTGTGGCACCTTTTTTTTTCAGTTTTAGTACAGGCAATTTTATGTTATTCTTGAATGCCGAATGTTTATATCTAAGAGAGAGAGAGAGAGAGAGAGAGAGAGAGAGAGAGAGAGAGAGAGAGAGAATCAGCTGATTGACACACACACATGCACTCACGGACACAAACACACACCTTTTCACGTTGTCTGGAGTTCTTCCATCAGGTATTTCAGGAAAACTCTTAAGTTCCTTGTAAAATATTCATAGCCACCGACTCACTAACAGAAGAAACGGTATCCAATTTCATTATGTTCTTTTGTATCCGTGCTGTTAACCAAGTCTAAATCATCTTTTGATCCTCTTGAAGGAAATCGGCTTTAGATAAAAAGCAATGGACCAATCTATTCCGTTTTCCAGTGACACATTAGTACAGACATAAGCACCATAAATTACTCCCAAAGTATTTGCCGATATGATTCGGATGAAAACGCGCGAAAATTCTAATATATCGGGTTACGAAGCAGCTGGCGTTGACAAATGGCGCGCACTCTTATTGTCACGGTTCTCAGGTTTAGGCGATCTTTTCACTATCAATGCATTTCTGAACTGAGGCGACAGCTATACAAGGAAAGACCAGCTGCTAAAGGGAGAAGTTCCTTTTGCATGTTTCTTGCTCTGTGTGATTTTTATTTCATCTTTATCGATGACTTTACAAAGTACAAAGAAATGAAATGGAGATTCAAAATTCAATGAAGATTACTTCTCATACGCCATGGAACTTAGCCACACTCAAAGAAATTCTATGCAAGCGCTTGCTTTCTGACGAAATATAAATTTCACTCTTAGGCACCTAAGAAATCAAGACTTATCTGATGATTAAATGCACGACACTTTATTCACCGAATCAAGCTAGTTTGTGAATAAAATGAATGTCACAAAAATCCCTTCGTCTGGCTTAAAGTTTTCTTTTCCTTTGCAAGCACAGAGTGCCATCTTGTCGGAATCAATAACTGCTACTGATCCATATCACTAAACTGTTCAAATTTAGATTGTTTAAGCAGTGCTGCAACGATAACATTTAAGTTTCTAATTTTACCAAATCCAGATTATTTTGAACCACGGTACAAAGATAACTTAAATGTAAGAACATTGTTTTTAGTTTTCTGAAATAAAGCTGCTAAGATGGCTTTGTCTGTCTGTCTGCACTTTATTCTGTCCGCCCTCGGGTCTTGAAAACCAATAAGGAAAGAGGGCAGCAAATTGGTATGTGATTCATCCACCCTCCAATCATCAACCACACCAAATCGCAACCCTCTAAACTTGGTCGTTTTCATTTTATTCCAAGTTTAAATGAAGTGGCACTCATAAAACTGATGGTTTTTGAACAGCATTATATACATTGTACAGAAAACTCGATTGCGCAGAAGACGGTGAAATTCATCGATACACCGATACATTCCCAACTTGGTAATGACCTTTATGAATTGAAAGAATACGGCAACTGATTGGGGGTCTCAAACTTAATGAGATTTCAGCAGATGTCATAACATTGTTGCATTGCAATAATTAGAGCAACAAAGAAAGCCCTGTTTTACGGTGTGAGAAAATAACAATTGCCCTTTGTTCCGGAGTGTCGTTATTCGTGAACAAAGGGGTCAGTTATTAATGATATTCTGATACAAAACAGCGAACCAGAAGACAGTCAATACTGCTGGATGAAAAAAGCCTCGGAACTACAAAGTATAAGGTCGTTAACTACACAGGACGAAACTCAGTAAAATATAGCTATCACACCTTTTGAAGTGTCTCAAGACACTGAAAGAGAAACAATAAATATGGATACCAAAACAATGTACAATGCTGTACTAAACCATGAACTATGACCAGCAGGGCTGCCGTTTTGAGGAATTTCGTCTACTAGTGTGGCTTTCTAGTGACATCTGGCAACCCTCCATGGCTTTTCCGACCAAAGACCCCGGCACTGAGGAATAAAATTCTTCATTTTGCCTTTTTACATTTGATTATGAAAATAAGGTTATAAACATATCCCTCTTATTTATACAAATGAATTTCATTGAAATCCTTTATTTTTCTTTGTCAAAAATACTTTATGTTAAGCTAGTAACGTGTAGTTTTTTTACGTCACGGAAAATAATTCTGCATCGGAAAATAGCATTCTAACCATTAAATCATATAAAACGTAAGAAAATCAGAAGAACAGTCCTTTGCTCTACCGTATCTAGAGAGCAACTGGAGAGCTGCTGGTCAGTGGTCACAGAGATGCCGTTTTTTCTTCACAACATAGGCTTTTAGCAGTGTTACCATAAGCAGTAACCTGGTGCTTCCCAGGCCTCCGGAAAGCGATGCCAGATGCACGATCCTTGGCTAACTTTAACCTTAAATAAAATAAAAACTACTGAAGCTAGAGGGTTGCTATTTAGAATGGTTGATGATTGGAGGGTCGATGAGCAACGTACCAATTTATAGCCCTGTATAGCATCAGCAGTTATTTTTAGATGTGAGGGCGGACAGAATAAAGTGAGGACGGACGGACAAAACGTAGTCGGCACAATATTTTGAATCTTTCCAGGGTAGCGACCCCCCAGGGGTTTTCTAGGACTAATTTTTCTTGAGGGTCATTATCTTTATGATATTTAGAGTCCTTTTTTTTCCAGTGTTTTTACGGTGCTTTTAAGACCCATGGGGAGTTCACTACCAAGGAAAGATCCCATACTGTCCAACACCGCTGTGAAAAAACAATTTCATTGGGCGAGACGACCGAATCATTGTCTAAATTCCCAAGAGTTGTGGAAATTGTCTTGCGGCCGCTGCCAGCACCCATTTTCTCTTTGACTCACAAGACGAGTATTGAACGTTCGTCGTCGGTTTCTTCTGGCCTCCTGTGGTGGAGCACACTAAGCAGACAGACGCCAGCTTCTGTTTATGGTCTCTCTCTCTCTCTTCTCTCTCTCTCTCTCTCTCTCTCTCTCCTGATTAAGGGAAACGTTACTTGGAAAAATAAAGTTGGGTTCAGACCATCGATGACAACACTGTCCCGGGAGCCTACACAAACACGAGAAATTATATATAGTATAGCAAAGTTAAACACTGTATCCGTGTACTGGAATATTATGTCGTAAGAATTCCACTAAAATTTGGACAAAAATGAAAGTTTTTATTTAAGCTTTCGGAGAGGACTTTTTATCCCTCTTTCAGAAAGAGAAATTTAAGTTACAAAAACTGAAAACAACGGTCAAGGCAAAGGAAATAACATACAAGCGTAAAGTATCAAAATAACTGCCCTACGGTGGTTTGCCAATCTTGTTTAACAACTTAGTTACACTAACTACATGCTTTGTCATAATTGCATTACAGAAAAGGTACAGTTTAAAATTACTCATAGCGACAACATTTTGGATTAAAATATTCTAAAAGTTTTCTTCTTTTTTTCCATTGTTATTAACAACCTTTATGTTTTTCATTTTGTCCAGGTTAACAATATGATTTTTACTTTGTGTTGTAAGAGGGCATCGTTTATATCACCTTTCCTTAATGAGTCACGATGCTGTCTTTTTCTTCTGTCAAAATCAATCGTTTCACTTATGTATGTTTTATTACACTCTTGGTAGGGAATTTCGTAAATGCATCCTTGTTTTTTGTCTACATTTTTAACATTATTTGTTAGGTACTTTTGAACAGTGTTTGTATTCTTATAAACTGGGACAATGTTGCAAAATTTCAAATATTCCTTTAAATGTCCAGGGTTTTCTTTGGTTTGTGTTATATAGTATATGTGTGTGTATGTGTTTATGTATATTTTCCCATATATGCCAGAATAAATCACCATAAATATTCAGTTAGAAGCGGCCAAAACAATGATGTTCTCTCTGTTCACCCGGGTAAAAAGTCATTTGGCACCGGATAGGTCTAGTAACAGTATGATTAGGAGATGTGACGATACTGTCAGTATATTATTATTTATTTTCCCCATGATTTTTTGTTCTCTTCTTTAAGTAAATGAAGACAAGTTTAAGCCCAAAATAATATTTTTTTCTGTATGAAAAAATACATTCGTAAGGATGATACATAGATTGAATAAACCCCCGAAACGTCATCAAATTATGGCCCTCGAAAAATCGTAGATGTTGAAAAGTGCCAAGTTCCCAGCCTGGAAACTGTCATACTGGAATCCTGGGGAGCGTCTATCATAAAGGGTACCTGCATCAAAGATGTCCGTCATCCCGAGGAGAGAGAGAGAGAGAGAGAGAGAGAGAGAGAGAGAGAGAGAGAGAGAGAGATGCGAGTTTTTCTTTTATCCAAAAATAAAAGGTTTCTCTCTTTGTCCAGGAACATCTCAAAGACAGCCAGATGCAAAGAATTATTTGTGAGGGTGGACGTGAAGGACTCAGCTGAGCTGGATAGACAGGTAGACAAGAACGATCCGATTGGATTTGATTAGAAAAAAATAAAAAAATAAAAAATAACTGCAGTCTCATTTTACACCTGCATCTACATACTGAATTGCTGAACTATTACCCATCATCAGCCTCTCCTGTTTTCCTATGTTTTGTGGACGTGATAAAAGCATTCGACAGAGTAAACTGCCTGAGGCTCTTCCTGAATCTGCATAAAAGAGGCACACCTCTATATTCAACTGGTATTTTATATTGCTGGTTCTCCACACAGCAATTCTGTGCCAAATGAGGTGACGTATTGTAGTACACCTTCGGCTCCCTAAACGGGCTTCGTCAAGGGGGCATTCTCTCTCTCTATACTTGTTTAATACGTACACAGATGCCCTGAATGTCAAACCGAACTCACTGCCAATTGGGTGCACTGTCAACGAAACTACTATAAACAACCCCTGTTACGCCGACGATATCGTTCTGATTTCCCAATCAGTGCAAGGTCTCCAACGACTCATCGACACTTGCCGCCAATATGCAGAGGAATTTGATATCCTATACAAAGTAACCAAGACCCAGTGCATGTCGCTGCTCCCGAGATCGCTTAAGCAAATTGCAGAACCACAAATTTTCCTCGGAAATCGAAATCCCGTATTTGGGTCACATTATCACGGACGACCTAGAAGACACGGCAGACATAGAACAGAGGCGTCATAAACTATATGTGCAACTGGCAACATGATTGCAAGGAGGTTTGCCTTCTGTCACCGAGACTTGAAACTGCTCTCTTCCGCTCGTATTGCTACAGTATTTATGGGTGTTTCCTCTGGACGAACTATACCCGAGAGACCATGAGACGTATCACTGTTGTGCACAATGACATTTCGGGACGCCTCACAAACACTTCTCGCTACCACTCCGCCACACAGATGTTCACAGAAAACAATGTCCTGTCTGATAACTCGAAGGAAAAACAACAGCAATTCGCTCATGCAAAGCATCCTAAGGAATGAGGCAAGAAGAAGATCTAAATTGTGGGGAAGATGGGAAAATGAGGCGTCTGTTCCCTAAATGACTTAATCTCTGTCTTGGCAGCAAGGTGCTTGCTGATTAGTCTCCTTAATTCATTTACGTGTTCTTTCCACATTATAGTACTAGATGCTCTGTCAACGCCTTGTGATTCGGTAGGGTAATTATCCTTTCCCTTTCAATATCATTTGTGCAACGCGAGTAATCGTGAAATTTTTTTCTTATCACGGTATCATCGGCATCATTGTAATCTGACGTTCCTTGCAATAATAATAATAATGATAATAATAATAATAATAATAATAATAATAATAATAATAATAATAATAATAATAATTTACTTTAAGGGGATCTGGCTCAGGGAAACAACAAACCGCACTTTCGTGGAGGGAAAGGAAGATATCTCCAAAAGTTTAACACTTAACGATGAAAAAAGCAAACTTTCTCGGAACGTGACAAGAAAGACTTTGAACTACACTACACACCCCCCCTCACCCATTCCCCTTCCCCCTCCAACCCCTCCTCCCCAAGTTTCCGAGGTGGTGTAGCAGTGCGAGACAAAGGAAGGAATCATCGCGAGGTTTCGGACAAGTTGAATGTTCAACTCCGAAGGCTGAGTCAAGTGGAGTAGGAGGTCGATAGTCTGGTTCCTGATTAAGTTTCTCAAAAAGGCGGGAAAACACTTGAGGAACTCTAACGAAATCGGGAAACACTATGGGAAATCGGAGATTTCACGAAATCATTATGGAATAATTATGTTGTACGACCAATTCGCTAGGGAACTTTTGATCCCCGTGGGCTAGTACTAAACACAGCGAAACAGTGAAGATGAATCACTGTTTCGCCATGTTTAGTGCTGGTCCCTGGCGGCTCAAATGTCCCTAAGTGCATTTGAACCCCCAGGGATAGTAGTAAACATGACAAAACACATTTGATTCCCAGGGGCTAGTAGTAAACATGACAAAATACATTGACTTCCCCAGGGGCTGGTGCTAAACATGGCAAAACACAATTAACCCAGCCAGGGGCTAGTAGTAAACATGGCAAAACACAATTAACCCACCCAGGGGCTAGTAGTAAACATGACAAAACACAATTGACCTCCCACCCCAGGGGCTAGCACCAAACATGGCGAAAAAGTGCAGGTGAATCGCCGTTTCGCCCTGCTTATTACTATACTCTGTTTTTTCCCATCTGTCCATCCGCCTGTGGTGTTAGCGTATGGTAACACTACGCCCCGGGCTATAGATAGTTACATTTAGCTTACATTCAACAATAATAACAATATCCTATTTCGAATATTAACGGTGTAATTCGCATACAGTAAATTATTCAAACACTTTTCAGTTACAAATGTACACCCAGATATCCTTTTATTTACCTAAAACTTACACATAGCGTAACTATTTAAAGCCCGGGACGCAGTGTTACCATACAGAAACACCACAGGCGGATGGACAGATGGAAAAAAACAGAGTATAGTTCTCGGGGATCAATTGTTCCAGAGAGGAGCTATCATCTTACAAAATCCATGAATTCACATTTTTCCCCCCGTAACAGATACCAGGACTATAAGCAGGATATTACATTCTTTTCCCCCCGATTTCTTAAAAGTTCTCCAAATGTTTCCCAGCCTTTTCAGATGTCTTTCACACGCTCCGCAAATGTTTCTCAAATCCTAACCAATTTTCAAGTGGTGTCCAAATTTAGCCGAAGTGATATGCTGAAAATGTTTCAAAAGAATAAATGTTCTTCAGACGCGAGCCTTAACAAGCTACAAGGATAAATAACAACAATCGCAACTTGACAGGAAACATGAAAATGAAAAAAATAAGGTAAAGAAAAAAATAGATGTCGGAAATCGGTAAAGGTAGGGGCAATATATTTATTGATTTAATTCAAACTACGAGAATATTACAAGGCTTATTCACTGGAAGACCGAAAAATACTTAATATATCTTAGTTTAACCAGACCACTGAACTGATTAACAGCTCTCCAAGAGCTTACCCGAATGATTTTTATTCAAGTGGCTAGCAACCATTTGGTTACTTAGCAACGGGACCCACAGTTTATTGTGGGATCCGAAAAACATTATACCGAAAAATGAATTTCTAATCACCAGATATAAATTCCTCTTGTTCCGCATTGGCGGCAGCGGGGAACGAACTCGGGCTACCAGATTGAGAGTCGAGTACGCAACAACCCACAGTAGCAGATTCACATCAACCGTGCATTTGATGTTTAGGCCAGTCCCTTACGACACTCCTGATTGGCTGTTGATAAGCCAATCACAGGGCAGGAAACCCTCAGTCTCTCTCGAGAGTTCAAATGGGTAGGATCTATGTTCCACCTCTCCTGAGGGATACGTCTTTCAAAAGTATCCCTCAGGAGAGGTGGAACATACATCCTGCCTATGTGAACTCTCGAGAGAGACTGAGGAGAGTTACCAGCCCTGTGATTGGCTTATCAACAGCCAATCAGGAGTGTCGTAAGGGACTGGCCTAGACATCAAATGCACGGTTGATGTGAATCTACTATAGTCTAATGAAGACTTACGCAGACACACACAGAAAGGGCCTGGAAGAAAATGACGAAAAAAGGGAATATAAGGAAGGGCCAGGAAAGAGGCAGATAAAGCCAAGTGCTTCTTGGCTTCTTTCCACAGAGAAGTAAAGACCGCAGCCAATCTCTCCTTTCAAGATAAAGATAAAGATAAAGACGTCCTGGCAACTGGGTAAGGAATGGTCTTGACGATTGTAAATCAGTGCAATCATAACTCTATTCACAGTACCAGCAGAGTTGCAGTGGCACAATATATTCTGTAGAAGGTTTCAACAGAGAGGCGTCATATTACAGTAGACCGATTCCGTTCGGTCCAAACTGGATTAATTCTTGAATAATCTATAGTTTCTCTCTCTCTCTCTCTCTCTCTCTCTCTCTCTCTCTCTCTCTCCCGCAAACATAAACATTCCGAATTCTTGTTGCAATCGTCACTGCAAATTTATGAGTGCAAAAAAATAGACAGGCACTCGAAAATGAAATGATGTGAAGAAATAAATAAATGGTTTTGAAATATACGTCAGACTTCTGTATATCATGGTGAAATTATTAATCTGCCATTTGGGTTAGAATTCTGTATCAGGCAGCTGTGACAACAGTATGCATACACACGAACAGCTCCGGTGAGCATATATTAGTTGAAATTTTGTCTCGACCCCAATTGCGAGAGAACTATTGACTAACAACTAAGTACATGACCCACTATTTAAGTATACATACATGCACGCATACACACACACACACACACATATATATATATAAATATATATATATATATATAACAAATAATATATATTATATACAAATATATATATATAGATATATATATATATATATATATATATAGTATATAAAAATATGAATTTTATCACATATGCTCACTGAAGGGGAATTTTTTTTTAGCTGATAAGAAATTCTTAGTGTGCGACAGACTTTTGTAGGTGAGATTTAACTTATACCTCTCGGGATAACCTTTGAGCCCATGAGCCAACGAATATCGTATCAACTAAAAAATTATTCCTCTTCGGTTAACATATAAGAAAATATACGTATTAATTCCAAGGTGGAGCGAATTAGGTATTAAAGGACATCTGTAGCTTAATGCTTATATGATATATAATAAATATATTACCTATATACATATGTATATTGTGACTTCTAGTACTTTGTATCAGTCCTTTGTCAGTGGCTTGAAAATGAAGTCGAAACCGGTCAGGACCTAAACCCCGTCTCTTATTTTTCACCTGTGGAATATATATCTATATATCATATATATCATATTATATTATGCATAGAATTATATTATATTATTATATATATATATATATATATATATATATATATATATATATTATATGTATACATAATACATATTGTATTATATAGTATACATATATATTTATTACAAAACATACATGCATGCATACATAATCTTTGCACAAGAGTTTCCTGTTTTCTCAAGCAAAAGAAAATGCAACACGACTTTATGGGCATTCAGTACCAAATACGACACAGCATCTATATAGGATTCGTGCAATACCCTTGTCTATACATATTACTATATCAATTAAGAAACAAATCTCGCAACTCGAGGGAAGAATCCCGCCAAGTCCCGCAGCGTTGTCTATGGAACGACCGCTGGAAAGTTTCCGTACAGAGATGCGTAGGTTTCCAAGTCCTTTTTACAGAGGAGGGTGGGGCGCGAGAGGGGGGGGGTGGGGGGGTGACAGACGCCAAACACCGCCGCGCAAAACAAGGAGTCAAATAACCCAAAGGGACCATAACAGTTAAGGTTCTCGAGCGTGCCAGGTGCCTGGTGGTGGTGGTGGTGATCAGTGTGGTACAATTATAACTGGAGCGTCTCCCCGCTTGCAGAAATGGACGCCCCGGAACGTAACGATAACGGCTGGAACAAAGGTCTCGCCGGTGGTAGAAATGGCCGTCCTGTTATTGCTTTCACCGAGGGACCAAAACACAAAGGAAGCCATGAGAGCAAGGATTAAAGTTTTTATTTCAGTCATTGATGTGACAGACTGGCGTAATAATAATATCAAGACGGCTTCATTAGCAGTTCTGTTATTGGCACTCCCAGATAGCATTCGCGGATGACTTATCCTCTGGTTTTGCTCGAGAAAACATTTACATCCAGCTTGTTTTTTTCCCGTTAAAAATATTTGCCAGATTATTATAGACAGGTTATATTAAAAAAAAAAATCTCTGACAGAACAATTTTTTCAAATGTGAACTTCAATAATGTTTGAGAGAGGTTGGAGATTTACAGTTTGTTGATCAGTTTTCCTTTCCATTCTTGTCAAAACTGTCCATTTTTACATTTATTCTTTTAGAAGAAACTTCCATAAGAAACATAGTAATAAGTATTTGTTTTTGCTTGCTTTCTGTGAATGTTCTTGCATTCTGATAACTCTAGATCATTCTTGATATATTTTATCAACACAATTGGTTACATTGGTAGCTTGAAAATAAAACCACTATCCAGATAGAAAATCATAGAGAGAATTACTTATGAATCTATACCCGGAAGGTATTAGGATTTGAGGTTTCATTAATCATGTAGGTTGGGATATATTAATATTCTAAACCATATAATTCTTCTTCTTCTTCTTCTTCCCAGCTGGTTCCCATTTTTATATGGGGTCGCGTTTTGGATGAGCCGTTTCCTTCTATTTCTATCCTGTGCTTCTGCCTCATCAATTCCCTTCTCATGTAAGTCTCCTCTCACACAGTCCTTCCATCTCTTTCTTGGTCTCCCTCTTCTTCTTCTTACTTAAACCTACATCCCCATAGTAGGTCTCCCAGCATGGTCCTCATCTCTCCTCAACAGGTGTCCATACCATCTCAGCCTCCCCTCCTGCACTTTCTTTGATATTTCCACCTTCTTAGTCGACCCCCTTACGTAGTCATTTCTGATCTTAGCCTCTCTTGTCACCCCAGACATCCACCTAAGCATTCTCATTTCTGCCACACCCTTCTTCTTCTCCTCTGACTTGCTCATGCTTGCTGTTTCTATACCATACAGCATTGCTGTTCTTACCCCTGTCTTATGTAATTTTTCTTTTAAAAAGATATCTCGAGAATGAATGAATGGACTCTGATGAATGAATAAAGGAACTAGTGAATGATGGACTTGATTTTATATTACTGCTGAAGGTGTGCACACAACTTGGTTGCCTCAGCAGGATCATATGGGATGACATTGTTCTCTTTTCCAAAAGAAACAACTATATCATAATAAAACTTCTGGCGTGAACACTTGTCTAAGATCATGGAGAATGGTTGCAGCCATTAGCTATCCAGTCCCCAAGAGGTGAAATAACAATTGGTAAAGTGGCTAGTGTCTTGGCATGCCATTCAGATGTTGCTGGTTTGCGTCTCTCCTAGGGCAATGATAGATCACTGGCTCTGCAGCGGTGGGAGGCCGAAACCTAACATTCTTTGGTAGCTAGGACTTCAAGTCATTGGCCCCTGTAACTTGTTCCATGTGAAAAGGTTCCATCTACTGAAATATTAAGTGTTATTTCAAAAGCTTCAAGGCCCTACACCCACGAAGGCAGAACAACCCCACCATTGCATCACAAACCACCATGCACCCAAATGGATGACCACAGGGAGAACATCCCAAGTACAGAAAGACAAGAGCAAGGGAAATATAGCAAGTACCTACGGGGCTATCACCTGCCTATCAGTAATGTGTAAGTCACTAACAGGTATCACATCAGTGAAATGTTATACAACTACCTAGAGGATATAAACACCATCCCCCACCAACAGAAAGGCTGTAGACGGAAGTGTAGGGACACCTAAGATCTGCTCCAGATAAAGAGAAAATGGTAATGAAGAACAGGGTGTCAGGCAAATTTCTCGAAATCAATTGCGCGAAGGTAAATTTCTCGAATTCAATTGACCGAAAAATAATTTCTCGAACTATCATTTTCTCGAATGTCAATTACTCGAAAACAAACAAGTAAATTTCTCGAACACAATCGAAAGTATCCCATAAGCGCCGAAGACCAATTTATAAAGAGGCTATTAGCATTCCAAGCGTAAATTTCTCGAACACAATCGAAAGTATCCCATAAGCGCTAAAGACCAATTCATAAAGAGGCCATTAGCATTCTAAACGCTTCTCTGTTTACAAAATTCTGAATTGAGTTTTTCCTGTTATATTTTTCTCCAGTAGTCTCAACACATCAAGATGGAAACAACGTATGTTGAGAGTGAAAAGGGAAGGAAGAAATTATGTTTAAATGGATATTTATATATCAAGGACAAAGGAGTAAATAACAACATTTATTGAAAATGTGAAATGTGCAAGAAATTTAAATGTTCTGCTCGTGCTCTCACCATCGATGATAATATAGAAAAAGAGAGTGGTGACCACAATCATGGCGGAGATGGGGCTAAAGTCGAAGCTGCCAGAGTCCAAGAAAAAGTGAGAGAGGATGCAATCAATTGTCGGGATACGCCCCATCATATAGTGTCTTGTGCCTCAAAGGGGGTAAGTGGGGCTGTTGCGGTGAAACTCCCATCAATATCAAATATGAAGAGGAATATACGCAATATACGAGCTAAGAAAAATGATGTCCCTGCTTTGCCCGATTGCCAAGAAGATCTTATCATCCCGGAAGAATTTACCAAAACTCACAAAGGAGAACTGTTTCTTATGTATGACTCGGGTCCCACAATTGATCGTATATTGATTTTTTCGATATGATACCACACAGAGTGCCTGAAAATGTATGGGGTAGAGGAAAACACCATCAGCTTCCTAAAAAATACAATGCGGAACTGGAATACAGTACTTACAAGCTCTGGGCTAAGATTAGCAGAGGTTAACATCAGGAGAGGTATCTTTCAAGGCGACTCACTGTCCCCGCTACTCTGTAGTAGCTCCATGATTCTGGTGACAAAAATAGTTAAGAAGATGGCTGCTGGGTACCAACTCACTTAAAGGAGGCAACAGAATTAGCCATCTGATGTTCATGGACGACATCAAGCTATATGGTAAGACAATCAAGGAAATAGATACCCTAATCCAGACTGTGAAGATTGTATCTGGGGACATCAGGATGGAGTTTGGAATAGAAAAATG
>NC_061109.1:3179472-3211972 GCF_015104395.2 Macrobrachium nipponense
GTAAAACTGTCGAAAGCACAAGTTTATTATTAAGCGAATCTACACCGTCTCGTTAATAATAAGGAAAGATATGTATCTAAGTAGGCACCGACTGAATGAATCAGTGGACATATCCAGTGAAAAACACCATCTCTGAATATGCTTTAAAGCATTGATTTCGTGAACCAACACTGCCTCGGCAATAACCAGATAAAACTTAAGACGCGAATAAACATCGGGTCTCAGAACTGATATTGCGAATGAAAACTAACTTGATAATAATTTATTTGGTGATTACATGCTGGAATACTTTAGTTAGAAGATATATATAATATATATATATATATATATATATATATGTATATATATACATAACATACATATATATATCTATATATATGGTGTGTGTGTGTATGTATATATATGTATATGTGTATATATATGTATTTTGTAATATATATATATATATATATATATATATATATATATAGTATATATATGTATAGTATATAATAAATTATATGTATTATTGTTATGTATTATTGTATATGTATATGTATATGTATATGATATGTACTGTATATGTATATGTAGATGTATCATGTATATGTATATGTATATGTAATTAATTATGTATAAATTTATAGTATATGTATATTATATGTATTGTATATATTATATATATATATATATTATATATAATATTATTAGGTATATTATATTGTGTGTATGTATATGTAATATGTATATGTGTATATGTGGAGAGAGAGAGATATATTATATATATATATATATATATATATATATATATATATATATATATATATATACTCAAGTTTATATAAAAAAGTGGTAACGTACAAACATAAGAAAGCGAAACAAAGCAATATTAAAAGAAACAAATACCTGCATCATAAAAACATACACACGCATACACACACACACTAAAAATTAAAAACCTAGGTACATCTGTGGACCTCTCGTTGTTACTGAGGGAAGGTTTCGACTTTCTTTATGAATGTACATTACCAGTTTTTTCATATATAACCTTTTGTGTAACATTACATACATAATATACATACATATATATAGAAAGGGGATAGTAGGACTAGACAACTTTATAAAATCTTTATGGTAATTATACAGGAATGTTACTTTGCCGAAGTTAACCTCTGTCATTCTCGTTTCAGAATGTCACCGGTGTTTTTTTTTTATTTTCAGGCCATGCTAGTTTTATATATTTATTTTTTTTCACTTTCTTTTCATTCGATTCATTTTTCTTAACTTTCAATCAGTGAATATTGATCACCGGGCACAGTATTTATACACAAGATAGATGGTTAGGAAGCTATCCGCTAGGGTCCTACGAATAAGGTCTGGGTTGAATTTATGATATGGATAAACTTTAACTAAACCCCACCCTGAGGTAGGGTTGCAAGAATACTACCTCCGTACGTCCTGCGTGACGTAAAAGGTGACTGAAAGGACCGCTGCCGCCTTGCAGTCTTACAATTTAAGTAAAAGGCTAGGCCCACTGCCAATAACTGTGGAAACTACTGCCTGGCAGTCTTACTTTTTTAGTAAAAGGCTAGGCCCACTGCCAATAACTGTGAAAACTACTGCCTGGCAGTCTTACTTTTTTAGTAAAAGGCTAGGCCCACTGCCAATAACTGTGAAAACTACTGCCTGGCAGTCTTACTTTTTTAGTAAAAGGCTAGGCCCACTGCCAATAACTGTGAAAACTACTGCCTGGCAGTCTTACTTTTTTAGTAAAAGGCTAGGCCCACCGCCAATAACTGTGAAAACTACTGCCTGGCAGTCTTACTTTTTTAGTAAAAGGCTAGGCCCACTGCCAATAACAGTGGAAACTACTGCCTGGCAGTCTTACTTTTTTAGTAAAAGGCTAGGCCCACTGCCAATAACTGTGAAAACTACTGCCTGGCAGTCTTACTTTTTTAGTAAAAGGCTAGGCCCACTACCAATAACTGTGGAAACTACTGCCTTGCAGTCTTACTTTAGTAAAAGGCTAGGCCCACTGCCAATAACTGTGGAAACTGCTGCCTTGCAGTCCTACGTTTTAGTAAAAGGCTAGACCCACCGCCAGTTACTGTGGAAACTGCAGCCTTGCAGGCTTACTTTCAAAGAAAAGGTTAGGCCCACTGCCAATCATTGTGGAAACTGCTGCCTTGCAGTTTTACTTTTTTAATAAAAGGCTAGGCCCACCACCAATAACAGTGGAAACTACTGCCTTGCAGTCTTACTTTCAAATAAAAGGCTAGGCCCACCACCAATTACTGTGGAAACTGCTGCCTTGCAATTCTACGTTTTAGTAAAAGGCTAGGCCCACGGCGAGTAACTGTGGTTGATAACAGCAACGGCATGCGGTCGTAAAAACCCCTTTGCCAAATAATAAACCATGCCTGATGTAAGTTAAAGGCGCACCAGGCAACCAACCCCTTAGTGTAGGGATAACGGTGGGGAAGAAGATAAACTTTTAACTAAAACCGCTGGTATAGTAGCATTTTATGAGATTCTACAAGGTTATGTGGAGCATTATCCACATAAAGAATTTTGAATGTCAGTATTTACAACTCACTTCTCATATTCAGTTCTCGAAAATTCAGTCACTGGTGAAGAGATAACAGAAATTAGGACATGACAGGAAATTTAAGTTAAATATTGCGCCGAAGCTTCCTAGGTGCAGTCGAGTTTTCTGTACAGCATATAATCAAGGCCACAGGGAAATATAGATCTAACTATCGATGGTCTCTGCGGTGGTCTCTGTACAATACTGTATTTGCCTCGGCCCACGAGACTCTCAGCCAGCCGTGGTGGTCTGCCTTATATTGTTGCCAGAAGCCCGATTGTGGCTAACTTTATAATTAGATAAAATAAAACCCCTGAGGCTAGAGGGCTGCAATTTGGTAGGTATGATGATTGGAGGTTGGATAATCAACATTCTAAGTTGCAGCGCTCTAGCCTCAGGGATTTTTTTTTAAGATCTGAGGACGAGCAGAAAAGTGCGGACAGAAAAAGTGCTGACGGACAGACAACGATTCTCAATAGTTTTCCTTTACAGAAAACTAAAACTGCACATGATGCAGCAGTGGTAACTCAGAAAGGGTCACGAACTGAAGATAAGAAAACTCCAGCAAAGAACCCTTTGAAAAACATTTAATGAATGTCATGATATTCATACGAACGCCCTTTTGATACACATTTGAACAATCGCAACAAAGACAATATAATCTTTGTAGTCATTACTGCTTCTGTTTTATCATAAAGGCAAATAATAATACTGACAGAGAATACGAAGTATGTATCTATTTAAGAGTAAAGGTCTCATGATTGAGAATCTCAAGATATGAGAGAGAGAGAGAGAGAGAGAGAGAGAGAGAGAGAGAGAGAGAGAGAGAGAGAGAGAGAGAGAGAGAGCCTTTTGTGATTATTCCAAACCAATATAAAGGAATTTAGCAAAAGCTCTGTCACGTGTAGCCATCTGAATATTCTCCAATAGTCACTTTCCCATCCATCATCTTTATTATTATTTCTACTGGCGCAAGGAAGACATAGAATGATAATTGGTCAGGGGGAAACTGATTTGTCTAGACAGCAAGAAAGTGCCCAGCTTAACCAGCAGTGTTGTAATCTATAGTTGAAGGGATCGTTCAAGTCAAAGATGACCACTGTCGTCCTTTGGACCTTTGGAGATCCTATTTCGTGAAGACCGCCCTGTGGTAGGGGTGTAAGAATACTAACACCGTAGGTCCTGCGTGTCGTAAAAGGCGACTAAAAAGACAGCTGCTGCCTTGCAGTTGTACTTTTTTAGTATTAGGATAGGCCCACCGCCAATAACTGTGGAAAATGTTGCCTTGCAATCTTACTGTTTAGTAAAAGGTTAGGCCCACCACCAATTACTTTGGAAACTGCTGCCCTGCCGGTGGACCTTTTAGTGAAAGGTGAGGCCCACCGTCAATAACTGTGGAAACTGCTGCTTTGCAAGTGAACCTTTTAGACAAAGGAAAGGCCCACCGCCAGTAACTGTGGAAACTGCTGTCTTGCAAGTGGACTTTTTAGTTAAAGACGAGGCCCACCGTCAATAACTGTGGAAACTGCTGTATTGCAGGTGGACCTTTTAGTTCAAAGCAGCACCCCATTACGGTGACCTTTTAGTCAAAGGCGACGCCCACCCCATTACTGGAAAACTGCTGCTTTGCAGGTGCTTTTAGTCAAAGGCGACGCCCACCAAATTCTATGAAACTGCTGCTTTGCAGGTGGACTTTTAGTCAAAGCGACGCCCACCACCATTACTTGGAAACTGCGCTTTGCAGGTGGCTAGTCAAAGGCAGCCACCACCAATTACTGTGGAAACTGCTGCTTTGCAGGTGGACTTTTTAGTCAAAGGCGACGCCCACCACCAATTACTGTGGAAACTGCTGCTTTGCAGGTGGACCTTTTAGTCAAAGGCGACGCCCACCACCAATTACTGTGGAAACTGCTGCTTTGCAGGTGGACCTTTTAGTCAAAGGCGACGCCCCACCACAATACTGTGGAAACCGGCTGCTTGCAGGTGGACTTTTTAGTCAAAGGCGAACGGACCACACCAATTATATGGAAACTGCTGCTTTTGCAGGTGGACTTTTTAGTCAAAGGCGACGCCCACCCACCAATTACGTGGAAAAACTGCTGCTTGCAGGTGGACTTTTTAGTCAAAGGCGACGCCCACCACCAATTACTGTGGAAACTGCTGCTTTGCAGGTGGACTTTTTAGTCAAAGGCGACGCCCACCACCAATTACTGTGGAAACTGCTGCTTTGCAGGTGGACTTTTTAGTCAAAGGCGACGCCCACACCAATTCCATTTAAACCTGTGACTTTTTGCTGGCTTTTTGCAGGTTGGACTAGTCTCGGCCGGACGGCCCACACAATTACCGTTCGAAAAAAAACTGTGCTTTGCAGGTGGACTTTTTAGTCAAAGGCGACGCCCACCACCAATTACTATGGAAACTGCTGCTTTGCAGGTGGACTTTTTAGTCAAAGGCGACGCCCACCACCAATTACTGTGGAAACTGCTGGCTTTGCAAAGGTGCGACTTTTTAGTCAAAGGCGACGCCCACCAGCCAATACTATGGAAACTTTGCTGGCGTTTGCAAGGTGGGAACTTTAAGGTCAAAGGCGAACGTCCCCAACCACCAATTTACTAGGAAACTTGGCTGCTTTGCAAAGGTGGAAAAAACCTTTTTTAGCAAAGGCGACGCCCACCACCAATTACTGTGAAACTTTGCTGCTTTGCAGGTGGAACTTTTAGTCAAAAGGCGACGCGCCACCACCAATTACTGGTGGAAACTGCTGCATTTGCAGGTGGACTTTTTAGCAAAGGCGACGCCCACCACCAATTACTGTGGAAAACCTGCCTGCTTTGCAGTTGACTTTTAGGTCAAAGGCGACCGCCCACCACCAATTTTACTGTTGGGGAAACCCTGCTGCTTTGCAAAAAAGGTGGACCTTAGGTCAAAGGCCGACCCGGCCCAACCAACCAAATTACTGTGGAAAATGCTGCTTTGCAGGTGGACTTTTAGTCAAAGGCGACGCCCACCACCAAAATTACTGTGAAAACTGCTGCTTTGCGGTGGAAAAACTTATTTTAGCAAAGGGCGCGCCCACACCAATTACTGTGAAAACTTTGCTGGCCTTTGCAGGTGGGGTACTTTTAGTCAAAGGCGACGCCACCACCAATTTACTGTTGAAAAAACTGCTTTGCTTTGCAGGTGGACTTTTTAGTCAAAGGCGGACGCCCAGAACCAATGACTATGGGAAACTGCTGCTTTGCAGGTGGACTTTTTAGTCAAAGGCGAGTGGTTGATGACAGCAAGGGCATGTGGTCGTAAAAACCCTATTACCTAATAATAAACAATGCCTGATGTTGCAGGGAAAGGTGCATCAGGCAACCGACCCCTTATTGTAGGAATAACGGTAGGAAAGAAGAAGAAGAAGAAGAAGAAGAAGAAGAGGAGGTGGTCCCATTTCATAAAGTCTAGACGCAGTTCTTCAGTGCGGATGACGCTGCAGTTTTGCAAATATGACTTTCGGTTAAATGCGATGGAATCATTGCCTTGCAAATAAGAGAATGCATTAGCACAGGCTGCTGTCCACATCCATATTTTTTTATGTAGTTTTGTTTTTTGACTTTTCATGTCATCCAATAGATTTTTAATGCTAATTTCAATACCATTAATTAAGCTGTTGTATATGCAGGCATTTACTTTTCTCTCTCTATTCTATTTTTGTCATTTAGTTTTCCGATGATGCTTTTTACTACAAATCACAAATATACGGCGTTACATGAATCTTTTTATTTTTATTTTTTATAAAGCTGAAGCCTATGTAGGAAGGAGTGCTGGAAAATCAGCTTTATGCAATAGGCAATTGCGATAAAACATGTGCATTAACATAATTCTCAATTAAGTTTTCCGATTACAAAATGCTTTCGTCTATGCATAGTTCTATATCCACTTCGTCAGTTATCATCCGAGGAAGTATCTGCCCAAAATAAACCTGTGAAGGTATTACGTTTTCATCACCAGCTTTTTTTTTTTTGATTGATTGGTTAATTTAAGGTTGAATAAAGCTTCATCCGGATATCGTACCTACAATGCAGAAGCCTTGAAGAGTTGGTCCAGGATTAAATATTCCGGTAACTGAATCCCAAACTCGAAAGCAATTTTATGCCAACGACTTGAATATGGGATGGTCAGAAAACAGTTACTGTTATTCCCAACTCGCTGCGGAGGATCGTCCATTCTGCAAAACAACAGTGGTCCATCCATTATTGAGATACAGACGACCTCAAATTTTCATTTCCTTATGTAGGTCATCGGGCCATGGACCCCGCTTGGAGGGGTGGCCGCTCCGCGTTGTTGTACTACAGTATTGATCGGCGAGTTCGGACTATGAATAGAGCACAACATCGGCGCAAAAGGGACGAGCCTCATGAATAGTGATTGAAATTTTGAAATTCATTTAGAGAGCACGAGTTATTTTAGGGGCGGTTATTGCATACTAATCAAATAGTGCTAGCGTTCACTCAGTCGCTGCAACGGTGGCAATGGCTATCAAAATGTCCTGTCTTTCGTTACCGGAGCCGAGATTGCTTTCATTTTCATCTACTTTACTAAGGAAAGACTGACGATTCCTTTCGTCTTCGGAGACCTAAACCATCCAAAAGGAGGGACTCACATATACCCACATCTTATTTAAGGTTGAGATTTTTTTTCTATACACCATTATCATTATCGTTCTTTAAGGTCCACAATAATATCCTGATGGAAGCACCAGTAATAAAATTTTCATAAAACTACGTAAAAGCTTTCCAACCCTACCCTGGTTTCATCTTCAGTTGACCAAGATGGACCCAGGGTATTTTTAGAAAACTTTTATATAGTTTTATAAAATTTTACTACTGCTTCCATCAGTATAATAATGTGGATCTTAAAGAACATTAAACATTTCTACTTGTGTCCTCGTAGTTGACAGTTCTACCCATTATTATTATTATTATTATTATTATTATTATTATTATTATTATTATTATTTATTATTATCTATTATTATTAGTTTATTATTATATTATTATTATTATTATTATTATTATTATGATTATTATTATTATTATTATTATTATTATTATTATTATTATTATTATTATTATTATTATTATTATTATTATTATTATTATGGGGACCTTAAAGAACATTGAACATTACATGTGCCCTCGTAATTGACAGTTCTACCCATAATTATTGTTATTATTAATGTTATTGTTGTTATTGTTATTGTTATTTTTTTGGGGGGTCTAATAAGTCCTCTAATTCGACTGGGTGGTATTGACAGTGTGGCGTTCCGGTTTGCATCTTGCCTCCTTAGGAGTCCATCACTTTTGTTACAAACCTTGACAGAAATGAATTCACAGTTATGTATATGTACGTATACGTAAAGATCAAATATGTACAATGAGCTTTCGGGAATCTGCCAGATTCCCATTTTCAATCTTATTGAAAAGAGGAACCGAGCAAATTCCTGAAAGCTCTTTTGTAAAGATTTGATCCTTACATATATGTACATATACATAAATGAGTATTTGTTTCTCCATTATTATTATTATTATTATCGTTATTATCATTATTATCGTTATTATCATTATTATCGTTATTATCATTATTATCGTTATTATCATTATTATCGTTATTATCATTATTATCGTTATCATTATTATCGTTATCATTATTATCATTATCGTTATCGTTATTATCGTTATCGTTATTATCATTATCGTTATTATCATTATCGTTATCGTTATTATCGTTATCGTTATTATCGTTATCGTTATTATCATTATCATTATCATTATCATTATCATTATCATTATCATTATCATTATCATTATTATTATTATTATTATTATTATTATTATTATTTTTTTTTTTTTTCCTTTTTTTTTTGCTCTATCACAGTCCTCCAATTCGACTGGGTGGTATTTATAGTGTGGGGTTCCGGGTTGCATCCTGCCTCCTTAGGAGTCCATCACTTTTCTTACTGTGTGTGCCGTTTCTAGGATCACACTCTTCTGCATGAGGCCCGGAGCTACTTCAGCCTCTAGTTTTTCTAGATTCCTTTTCAGGGATCTTGGGATCGTGCCTAGTGCTCCTACGATTATGGGTACGATTTCCACTGGCATATCCCATATCCTTCTTATTTCTATTTTCAGATCTTGATACTTATCCATTTTTTCCCTCTCTTTCTCTTCAACTCTGGTGTCCCATGGTATTGCGACATCAATGAGTGATACTTTCTTTTTTACTTTGTCAATCAACGTCACGTCTGGTCTGTTTGCACGTATCACCCTATCCGTCCTGATACCATAGTCCCAGAGGATCTTTGCGTGATCGTTTTCTATCACTCCCTCAGGTTGGAGCTCGTACCACTTATTACTGCAGGGTAGCTGATGTTTCTTACACAGGCTCCAGTGGAGGGCTTTTGCCACTGAATCATACCTCTTTTTGTACTGGTTCTGTGCAAGTGCCGGGCATTCGCTTGCTATGTGGTTTATGGTTTCATTTTTCGTATTGCACTTCCTACATATGGGAGAGATGTTATTTCCGTCTATCGTTCTTTGAACATATCTGGTTCTTAGGGCCTGATCTTGTGCCGCTGTTATCATTCCTTCAGTTTCCTTCTTTAGCTCTCCCCTCTGTAGCCATTGCCATGTGTCATCGCTGGCTAGTTCTTTAGTCTGTCTCATGTATTGTCCGTGCATTGTTGTTTTTTTTTTTTTTTTTGCCAGTCCTCTGTTCTGTCTGCCATTCTCCTGTCTCTGTATATTTCTGGGTCTTCGTCTACTTTTATTAGTCCTTCTTCCCATGCACTCTTTAGCCACTCGTCTTCACTGGTTTTCAGATATTGCCCCAGTGCTCTGTTCTCGATGTTGACGCAGTCCTCTATACTTAGTAGTCCTCTCCCTCCTTCCTTTCGTGTTATGTATAGTCTGTCCGTATTTGCTCTTGGGTGTAGTGCTTTGTGTATTGTCATATGTTTCCTGGTTTTCTGATCTATGCCGCGGAGTTCTGCCATCGTCCATTCCACTATTCCTGTGCTGTATCTGATTACTGGCACTGCCCATGTGTTTATGGCTTTTATCATATTTCTGGCGTTGAGTTTTGACTTGAGTATCACCTTGAGTCTCTGCATATATTCTTTCCTGATCGTGTCCTTCATCTCTTGGTGTTTTATATCCCCTCCTTCCATTATTCCCAGGTATTTGTATTCTGTCTCATCTATGTGTTTGATGTTGCTCTCATCTGGTAGCTTTATCCCTTCAGTTCTCGTTACTTTGCCTTTTTGTATGTTGACTAAGGCGCATTTTTCTATTCCAAACTCCATCCTGATGTCCCCAGATACAATCCTTACAGTCTGGATTAGGGTATCTATTTCCTTGATGCTCTTACCATACAGCTTGATGTCGTCCATGAACATCAGATGGTTGATTCTGTTGCCTCTTTTCTTGAGTTGGTACCCGGCATCCATCTTCTGTAGTAATTTTGTCATGGGAATCATGGCTACTACGAAGAGTAGTGGGGACAGTGAGTCGCCCTGGAAGATCCCTCTCCTGATATTAACCTCTGCTAGTCTTATTCCAGAGCTTGTAAGTATTGTATTCCAGTTGCGCATTGTATTTTTGAGGAAGCTGATGGTGTTTTCCTCTGCCCCATATATTTTCAGGCATTCTATTATTATTATTATTATTATTATTATTATTATTATTATTATTATTATTATTATTATAACGTTAAAGGAGTAGGCAACAGAACGTCTGCCATATTCCTGTCTATAAAACACCGTTTACTGGTGTTGTGGAAGCTCAGCGAATTCGTGAACGACTTGGCACAGGGTTTTATCAGCATTGAGGCCCCACTACGGACACGAGGATTTTCACCGTACAATTCTGAGAGTTAAGTATACATATGCCTTTCGTCGGCACAGGCCATCAGAGTCACTACCCTTACTCCTCCAGGTCTTACATGGTTCGAAAGTCTGTATGGTCGGTGTCTGGGCTATTTCAAGGTAAAAAAAAAGAAAAAAAAAAAGAACTACGATCTGCCACTTGCTGCTCATTAGAGACTGTGAAACGTATGTTCGAGAGAAGGAAATTTAGAGGAAGTTCACAACTCGAATTTCTGCTCTTTTCCATTTCAGCTTTTGTTGACAATAGGTGATTTTAGAGATGGGTTTGATTAGATCTTAGCACTGATTGAATCATGTCACTAACAAAAACGAAAAATGAATTTAGGAAATTACGATAATCATAAACTGAGATAGTGATAAGAATTTGATTTTGACTGTCTACAGTGTTGATGAGGTCAACAAATGCCTTAATAAAATAGGTGGTAATAATAATAATAATAATAATAATAATAATAATAATAATAATAATAATAATAATAATAATAATAACAATAATAATAATATAATAATAATAATAATTAATAATAATAATTAATAATAATAATAATAATAATGGTTTACATTCACAACTCGAATTTCTGCTCTTTTCCCATTTCAGCTTTTGTTGACAATAGGTGATTTTAGAGATGGGTTTTGATTAGATCTTAGCACTGATTGAATCATGTCACTAACAAAAGCCTAGTATTAAGGAAATTACGATAATCATAAACTGAGATAGTGATAAGAATTTGATTTTGACTGTCTACAGTGTTGATGAGGTCAACAAATGCCTTAATAAAATAGGTGGTAATAATAATAATAATAATAATAATAATAATAATAATAATAATAATAATAATAATAATAATAATAATAATAATAATGAAAAACAGAATGGACAGTACACGAGACAGACTAAAGAACTGGCCAGCAACGAAACATGGCTACATAGGGGAGAACTCAAGAAGGAAACAGAAGGAATGCTAACAGCGGCAGAAGATCAGTCCCTAAGAATCAGATATATCCAAAGAACGATAGATGGAAATAACATCTCAACCATAATATGCAGGAAGTGCAATATGGAAAAATAAGACCATAAACCACATACCAAGCGAATGTCCGGCGTTTGCACAGAACCAGTACTAAAACGGGCATGATTCAATAGTATAAGCCTTCCACTGGAGCCTGTGCAAGACACAACAGCAAGCCTCCAGTAATAAGTGATACAAACACCAACCTGAGGGAGAGATAGGAAAAGGTCAGGTAAGATCCCCTGGGACTGTTTCCAGTGGTTATCTTCCCTCTGTATTTTCCACCTCGACGATTTGTTGTAAGTAAACACGTTAATTAAAAGGCCAAGAATTTCGCTTGTTCTCTTTTATATCTCAGACATTATGATATTTAGAGGTCTTTGGTCGCCAGAATCTTTACCACGATTGATAATTTCGTTCTCAAAAGTCAAATGGCACCTCTTGGAAGCTGGGGTATTTCACACCCTACAAAATTCAAAAAACCTTCCGCTTGTTAATTTCTTGAAAACTGTACTGTTTCTTCATATACTTCTGTTACCATTATGATTATGATTTCAAAAAGAAAAAATGCCATTTATATCAATTGAAGTTATTCATCTTATTGAAAACATAATTAATGGTTGCAATAATAAGCAAACTGATAACAATTACAATTATTACTAATGATTTTGAACAATTTAAGTCATAATTAGTGGGTTGCAACGAATACCGTGACAATGGCAAGCAATTGTCTAGCAGCCTTGCAAAACCAACCAAACCCATTGACATGAAACTGATTTTCGAAGACCCCACAAGCATTCGATTCCACTTTTTAATTTGCTATGAAGGGACTTCTCCCCTACAATAATGATACTGGAAGAACGAAATCTGTAGAGAAATTTATTAAGTAAAAAAAAAAAAAAAAAAAAAAAAAAAAAAAAGAGAGAAAATATGAATTGACGATACTTATGAACGCATCGTCACTGTAACAAAAATGTTCCTATTCCTTAATTCAGCTCTTCAAACGACGGAAGGTGTACAGGCTGTAGCTTGATATTAATGTAACCTTAATCAATAGCAGCTCATTAGCAAACACATTTATAGCAACATTATTGCTTCCACGTGAAAGATCAAACATTTCTACACAATTTATGTATAAAACAAACTCCCCAAACCTACTTATTATATTTTTCATGATTATTTCCAAAAAATATCTACAATTTTACTTGAAAATTTCATGTTCATCACATCGTTTTTATTATTTCTAAACCTCGTAAAGATGTTCTGATTGCTTTAGGAAATAATTCAATCATTTGCCGACATAATTACACCAACCAGAAGCGTATATCAGTTATAATTCGACGTACCGAATTTTACCAAAAAGATTTTTCCATGCGTGTGTTCTTTTCGGCCGGGGTGGGGGGGGGGGGGGGGGTGGGGGGGGGGGGGGGGGGGGGGGGGGGGGGGGGGGGGGGGGGGGTGGGGGGGGGGGGGGGTGGGGGGGAGTTTTGTTAACGTTACCTTACTTATATTTTCGGCCTGTGTGTAAGAGGGTTAAGATATCACAGTGACGATACGGACGACGCCTGGGCATTTGCATATGTATTCGGTTCATTTCAAGCTATTGGTTTATGAGCAATAAACCTGATGATCACATTTACGCACGTGAGAGCTCACGCAAAGCAAACCTTTCCCCGTACACGCACGCATACATCCATTCATATTTATTGAACAAGAAACCCACAAAATGACTGTCTATAAAGTGTTTACTTACAAGTATTTACATTTTATTTTACTCAACGATCGAGTACTTTCAGGCCCTATCTGCGCTGGGCCTTGACCCAGGCTGACAACCTACACATCTCTTGAAAAAGGGCCACAGATACGGCCTGAAAGTAGGTACTCGAGTGTTGAGTAAAATAAAATGTAAATATTTATAAGTAAACACGCTATACACAGTAATTTTGTGGGTTTCTTTCTCAATCTTCAGTGGAAAACTGAAAGAAATTTTTGTTTAGTTCATTCATTTTTATTCTAGGACGCCACCACATTGGCTAGTAATCGGTACATACGTCGGCCTGTCTGCTGTTACCTTTTTCTTATTCACACCAGAAAATCTCAATGACAGAAATTACACTTACAATCATCTGTCACTGAAGGAATTTTCAAAGCTGTTAAATAAGACCTGAATGAAGTTTGTCGTGAAAATGTTATATTACTTTTGTAAAATGATCATGTAACTAGAAAATTATATTGTATCTTTAATGTAATTCAATGGTACCTAGTTCGCGAAAATGCGATAATCTATCAATGAAATTAGCTAGTATATCTGAACTGAAAGAAACAGTCCGTAGAAGGAAAGAGAAAGGTCGGGGCAAAAATATTTGTGAAGTTAGCAGATGTTCATCTGAGGCTCCTCCTGAGCTCCATAAAAGAAAGAATTTTGAGTGTGTGTGTGTGCGTGTGCGTGCGTGTGTGTGTGTGTGTGTGTGTGTGTGTGTGTGTGTGTGCGTGCTCCGCTCGCTGTGGGAGCGCGAGGGAATCGGGAGGAATATTAAATAAAGTGGTGACATCGAGAGAGAGAGAGAGAAAAATAAGAGGGGACAGAAATAAGAGGGGACAGAAAGCAAGACTGAGCTAAGATACTGAGAGAGAGAGAGGAGAGAGAGAGAGAGAGAGAGAGAGAGAGAACGGTTTTTTAAAGTTTCAAGAAGAATGAAACTATAGCTCATCTTATGTATTCAAGTATGTTCGTAGGGTTTGTACGTTGGTATGTTAGTGCGCTATAGAAATCCTAACCGCTTGGCCAATCTAGACAAAATCTGGCACGTTGCCATCATTTGAACAAACTTAGATAACAAGGAAGGTTTCAAACCTGTACAACCCCTTTTCCTTCCCCCCCTTCCCTTTCCATTTATAACTTATGTGGTAAATAAACTCTACGGGTCCATCATACCTCACTTTATGTACTCAATACCAGAGGAATATATGATTGAAAATGCTTTTTTTTTTTCTGTGATTAAGGTTTAGACAGTCACCACAGTAATACGTGGATAAAGGGGACAGTCAGTACAGTAATCCTTGGATAACAGGGTCAGACAATAAAGCAATACCTGGATAAAATGGACAGTCACCACAGGAATACCTGGATAAGAGGGACAATAATACCTTGATAAATGGGACAGTCAGTACAGTAATACTTGGATAAAAGGGAAGGCAACCACAGGAACGACTGGATAAATGGGACAGTCACCACAGTAATATCTGCATAAAATGGACAGTCTGTTCAGCAATACATAGATAACTGGGACAGTCACTGCAGTCATATATAAATAAAAGGGACAGTCATCACAGTAATATTTGGATAAAAGGGACAATTAGCAAAGCAATTTCTGGATATAAGGGACAGTCATCACAGTAATGTTTGGATAAAAGGGACAGTCACCACTTTAATTCATGGATACATGGGACAGTGAGTACAAGGAGGTGCAGGAAAATTTGTTGAGTTCTTCAGAGTTTCCCAGGTAGTGCCGGGTTGGTCAGCTAGTATATTATACTTCCCTTCTCAAGAAAGACATCCCTAATAAAGAGAAAGATCAACAAAGGTGGACTTAAGAAGCTCGGGATGGAAGGAGAAGATAGGCTAACGGTTGAAGCAACTGGAATAGTAACTTACTGTGAGTCGAAATCCAGAGAGTAGATAACGTGTTAAGCAGACTGGTAAGCTGTTTGGAAGGCAGCAGCAATCTGTAAAGGAAGCGAAATGATCATTAGAAACTAAGAGGGCGGAGCTAGAGAAACTTAAGTGGGATGGGCGATTACCATCAATCGTCCCCGTCCCGAATGCGAAGTGGAAATCTATGTATCAATGGATATTGAATGCAGAATATCGTACGCTCATGAACCATCTTTAGCTCGTTTACTTGCTAGTCTCATACACTTCATCATCCCAGTTTTGATTCGGGATGTTTATGGAGTCCTTCGTTACGATTGCTTTTAATAATTATCGTTTCCCTGTCTCGCAACACACAAACACACACACACACACACGCACATTTATACTTTATATATACATATTTGTATGTGAGTTTGTGCTTAGTATGTGTATGTTGTTGGACACAAAAAGTATATCTATTAAAAGCAAAAGTAATCAACAGCTCTATTTGCATTCAGACATCATATCTAAGTTATAAAGTCTACTAAAGCAACTAAAAGCTCTACAGATGATTCACATTCAGTAACCACTAGTATATGGGATTCCATTTTGCATGCAGAGGAGATAAGATTGACAATTAATATTTATATGTAAGCCACTTATACATATAGATATTCCAACTCCAAGTTATAAAACCGCCTAATAGATTACGGAAAGAAAGGAATGTTCAACTGACGGCTACATCTCAACAAAAGACCAGCAAAAGAAGTGGCAAGACAAAAAACAGCTTTTGTCTAGTTTATAATTACTAATCGAAGCATTTTCCCGTAAGTAAAGTAAAGAATGCGAGGTTCCATTCGTCGAGTAGCCTCGAGGCTTCAACTCTAATGCCCACCACCAAAGTTTGCAATGCACAGAGTTCCCAACACCGGAAGTAAACAAAGCACTGCCGGATCGACTTAACTTTCTCCAAAATGAGTAGGAATGGCGAACTAACAGATACTCTCTGCAGGTTACTCCTCAGGGGACTTGTGGGGAAGTTTTGCCGGATGAGGAAATGTGCAAATGTCATACGTAGATTGTTGGGAAGTTATTTGTTATTTACAAAACAGCCACACACACACATCCAAACACACGAAACTGCTTTTAACTTTACAGGACAGTGGGTGGTAAGATTGAATGACCTCTCTTTTAGCTTTACAGGACAATGATGGTAAGATGGAATGACCTCTCTTTTAGCTTTCCAGGGCAGTGGGTGGTAAGATGGAGTGACCTCTCTTTTGGCTCTATATAGGACAAAGCATTTAAAGTCGTTCAAGCTTTCAAATAAAAATAATGTTACATTAGTGCTCAATTTAGTTCAAGACATGTTTGTCTTTTATTGTATAAAGAAGACACTTCTTCCGAATTGACTGGCTTCCCACATCTCTGATATTCATCATTCACTTCGGACAATTCATACTCTTAATTGTAACCTCATTTAATCATGCCCAGGGGTAACTTCATTTTATTAGAATTTTAATTTAGTGAATATTACATTGTCTCTTCTTTGATATCCACTCAGCACAATTCGTCTGATTAGTTATGCTTGTAGATCCTCGCAATCTTAAAGGCCTCTCTCTCTCTCTCTCTCTCTCTCTCTCTCTCTCTCTCTCTCTCTCTCTCTCTCTCATTGTCCGATAGAGTCAAAAGCAAGGGCATTCCATTTTATCATCGACTGCCCTGTAAAGCTATGAGAGGTCATTCCATCTTACTATCCACTGTCCTTTTAAGCTAAAAGAGGGGTAATTCTATTCTTTCATTCATTGTCCTGTTATGCTAAAGGAGGGTTCATTCCATCTTATGATCAACTGTGAAGTACAGGTAAAAGGGGATCATTCCATTCTATCATCCATTGCACTGTAGAGCTGGAAGAGGGGGCATTCCATCCTGCAATCCACTTTCCTGTAGAGGTAAAATGATCATTTTTCCTGCCATTCACTGTCCTGTAGAGGCAATGGAGGGATAATTTTATCCTGCCATCCATTGTCCTGTAGAGATGAAATAGAGATAATTTCATCCTGACATCCACTGTCCTGTAGAGATAAAATATGAATAATTTTATCCTGCCATCCATTGTCCTGTAGAGACAAAATAAGGATAATATTATCCTGCCATCCACTGTTCTGTAGAGATAAAATAAGAGAATTCCATCCTGTCATCCACTGTCCTGTCGAGCTAAAAGATGGGTCATTTCATCCTATCCTACACTGTCCTAGAGCTAAAAGGGTACGTCTTTCTAACCTTATTATCCATTGTCCTATGGAGCTGAAAAAGAGAGGTTATTTTGTCCATTGTTCTGTTGAGCTAAAAACCAACTGTCGTTCCCACCATAAGGCGATCTCCTATGAACCTTCAAGCCTAAACATCTACCTTCGATTTCCAGGTTGGAATCTACCAACAAGCCAGCATATTTCTTGTTCTAAAGTTGGTAACGTTTTCTGTTCTCTTGTTCATTTGCATTGATATTCCTATTATTTTTTTAATGCCCCACTGCACTATGCCATGTTGACAATTTCATTATTATATGAATTATTTTTTAGGTAAAATGATTTAAATAAGAGGAAAATCACCCTTTTAACCCCTACGTATTATTTCAACGATTTGCATCGATATTCCTAGTATTATTTGTTTATGCCGCACTGAACTATGTCATGTTTACAATTTCATTATTATATGAATTATTTTTTAGGTAAAATAATTAAAATAAGAGGAAAATCACCTTTTTAACAACCTACATACTTTTCAACGATTTGCATTGATATTCCTAGAATTTTTTCTTTATGTCGCACTGAACTATGCCATGTTGACAATTTCCTTATTATATGAATTATTATTTTTGAGGTAAAATGATTTAAATACGAGGAAAATCACCCTTTTAACCCTTACATATTATTTCACCGATTTGCATCGATATTCCTAGTATTTTTTGTTTATGCCGCACTGAACTATGCCATGTTTACAATTTCATTATTACATGAATTATTTTTGAGGTAAAATAATTTAAATAAGAGGAAAATCCCCTTTTTAACAACCTACATATTTTTTCATCGATTTTCTGACCAGAAAAATTCCACATATACTCTCCTGATGGTTTTCTGAGAACAGGCCATTCTGTGTTTTGAATGGAGAGAATTTTTTATTCGTTAAGTTTGCTCAGTTTTTTTTCTCTTTCTTTAATACTTTACCAGGAAGGCCTTACCTTCTCCCCCTCCGTCGACAAAAACCCCCTTTCCAACGTTTGGTTTCAGACTCTCAATTTTCGTGAATAAATTCTTTTAGAATCGTAAATCCACTTTCTTGCAGCTTTCTTTCTAGTGTGTTTTAGTTTATTGTCTTGGTTTCTTTATACATTTAATGGCTTTGCTTTCCAAATCGGACTTGTTATCGGTATTAATTTTCAAATAAGTAGATTTACTGAATGATTTAATCTTGGCATATATCCCTTGTATCATGCTCATGGTTAATAACTTATTTTTTTTTATTTTACAAGGGTTACCAATAGATTCGTTTTGCCTTTTGTCAGTATACTGATGATTGGATAACACATAAAATTGAACGGAATATTTTGTTGCCAAAATATAAGGATATTATAATAATAATAATATATAATAATAATAATAATAATAACTAATAATATAATAATAATAATATAATAATACTAATAATAATAATAATAATAATAATATTAACTAATAATAATAATAATAATAATAATAATAATAATAATAATAATAAAATAAAATAATAATAATAATAATTGTCCATAAACACATGGGCAGTGCCAGTAATCAGATACAGCGTCAGGAATAGTGGGAATTGGACGAAGGCAGAACTCCGCAGCATAGATCAGAAAACCAGGAAAACATATGACAATACACAAAGCACTACACCCAAGAGCAAATACGGACAGACTATACATAACACGAAAGGAAGGAGGGAGAGGACTACTAAGTATAGAGGACTGCGTCAACATCGAAAACAGAGCACTGGGGCAATATCTGAAAACCAGTGAAGACGAGTGGCTAAAGAGTGCATGGGAAGAAGACTAATAAAAGTAGACGAAGACCCAGAAATATACAGAGACAGGAGAAAGACAGAAAGACAGAGGACTGGCACAACAAACCAATGCATGGACCAATACATGAGACAGACTAAAGAACTAGCCAGCGATGACAATTGGCAATGGCTACAGAGGGGAGAGCTAAAGAAGGAAACTGAAGGAATGATAACAGCGGCACAAGATCAGGCCCTAAGAACCAGATATGTTCAAAGTACGATAGACGGAAATAACATCTCTCCCATATGTAGGAAGTGCAATACGAAAAGTGAAACCATAAACCACATAGCAAGTGAATGCCCGGCACTTGCACAGAACCAGTACAAAAAGAGGCATGATTCAGTAGCAAAAGAAAAGCCCTCCACTGGAGCCTGTGCAAGAAACATCAGCTACCTTGCAGTAATAAGTGGTACGAGCACCAACCTGAAGGAGTGATAGAAAACGATCAGGCAAAGATCCTCTGGGACTATGGTATCAGAACGGATAGGGTGATACGTGCAAACAGACCAGACGTGACGTTGATTGACAAGGTCAAGAAGAAAGTATCACTCATTGATGTCGCAATACCATGGGACACCAGAGTTGAAGAGAAAGAGGGAGGGAAAAAATTGGATAGTATCAAGATCTGAAAATAGAAATAGAAGGATATGGGATATGCCAGTGGAAATCGTACCCATAATCATAGGAGCACTAGGCACGATCCCAAAATCCCTGAAAAGGAATCTAGAAAAACTAGAGGCTGAAGTAGCTCCAGGACTCATGCAGAAGAGTGTGATCCTAGAAACGGCACACATAGTAAGAAGAGTGATGGACTCCTAAGGAGGCAGGATGCAACCCGGAACCCCACACTATAAATACCACCCAGTCGAATTGGAGGACTGTGATAGAGCAAAAAAAAAAAAAAAAAAAAAAAAAAAAAAAAAAAAAAAAAAAAAAAAAAAAAAATAATAATAATAATAATAATAATAATAATAATAATAATAATAATAAGGAAGTGTAGGGGCACAAAAGACCAGCTCCTGATAGACAAAATGGTAATGAAGAACAGTAGGAGAAGGAAAACCAACCTAAGCATGGCATGGATAGACATAAGAAAGCCTTCGACTTGATACCACACACATTGCTAATAGAATGCCTTAAAAATATATGGGGCAGAGGAAAACACACTATCAGCTTCCTCAAAAATACAATGCGCAACTGGAATACAATACTTACAAGCTCTGGAATAAGACTAGCCAGCAGGTTAATATCAGGAGAAGGATCTTCCAGGGCGCGACTCACTGCTACCCCCACTACTCTTCGTAGGTAGCCATGATTCCCACGACAAAAGTACTACAGAAGATGGATGCCGGGTACCAACTCAAGAAAAGAGGCAACAGAATCAACCATCTGATGTTCATGGGACGACATCAAGCTGTATGGTAAAAGCATCAAGGAAATAGATACCCTAATCCAGACTGTAAGGATTGTATCTGGGGACATCAGGATGGAGTTTGGAATAGAAAAATGCGCCTTAGTCAACATACAAAAAGGCAAAGTAACGAGAACTGAAGGGATAAAGCTACCAGATGAGAGCAACATCAAACACATAGATGAGACAGGATACAAATACCTGGGAATAATGGAAGGAGGGGATATAAAACACCAAGAGATGAAGGACACGATCAGGAAAGAATATATGCAGAGACTCAAGGAGATACTCAAGTCAAAACTCAACGCCGGAAATATGATAAAAGCCATAAACACATGGGCAGTGCCAGTAATCAGATACAGCGCAGGAATAGTGGAATGGACGAAGGCAGAACTCCGCAGCATAGATCAGAAAACCAGGAAACATATGACAATACACAAAGCACTACACCCAAGAGCAAATACGGACAGACTGTATATAACACGAAAGGAAGGAGGGAGAGGACTACTAAGTATAGAGGACTGCGTCAACATCGAGAACAGAGCACTGGGGCAATATCTGAAAACCAGTGAAGACGAGTGGCTAAAGAGTGCATGGGAAGAAGGACTTATAAAAGTAGACGAAGACCCAGAAATATACAGAGACAGGAGAATGACAGACAGAACAGAGGACTGGCACAACAAACCAATGCACGGACAATACATGAGACAGACTAAAGACTAGCCAGCGATGACACATGCAATGGCTACAGAGGGGAGAGCTAAAGAAGGAAACTGAAGGAATGATAACAATGGCACAAGATCAGGCCCTAAGAACCAGATATGCTCAAAGAACGATAGACGGAAATAACATCTCTCCCATATGTAAGAAGTGCAATACGAAAAATGAAACCATAAACCACATAGCAAGCGAATGCCCGGCACTTGCACAGAACCAGTACAAAAAGAGGCATGATTCAGTGGCAAAAGCCCTCCACTGGAGCCTGTGCAAGAAACATCAGCTACCTTGCAGTAATAAGTGGTACGAGCACCAACCTGAGGGAGTGATAGAAAACGATCACGCAAAGATCCTCTGGGACTATGGTATCAGAATGGATATGGTGATACGTGCAAACAGACCAGACGTGACGTTGATTGACAAAGTCAAGAAGAAAGTATCACTCATTGATGTCGCAATACCATGGGACACCAGAGTTTGAAGAGAAAGAGAGAAAAAAAAATGGATAAGTATCAGATCTGAAAATAGAAATAAGAAGGATATGGGATATGCCAGTGGAAATCGTACCCATAATCATAGGAGCACTAGGCACGATCCCAAGATCCCTGAAAAGAAATCTAGAAAAACTAGAGGCTGAAGCAGCTCCAGGACTCATGCAGAAGAGTGTGATCCTAGAAACGGCACACATAGTAAGAAAAGTGATGGACTCCTAAGGAGGCAGGATGCAACCCGGAACCCCACACATAAATACCACCCAGTCGAATTGGAGGACTGTGATAGAGCAAAAAAAAAAAAAAAAAAAAAATAATAATAATTGATGTCGAAATACCATGGGACGCCAGAGTAGAAGAGAAAGAGAGAAAAGATTGATAAGTATCAGGACCTGAAAATAGAAATAAGAAGGATATGGGATATGCCATTGGAAATTGTACCTATAATCATAGGAACACTTGCAGGCACGATCCCAAGATCCCTGAAAAGGAATCTGGAAAAACTAGATGCCGAAGTAGCTCCAGGATTCATGCAGAAGAGTGTGTTCCTAGAAACAGGATACAGTGAGAAAAGTGATGGACTCCTAAGGAGGCAGGATGCAACCCGGAACCCCATACTATAAAAACCACCCAGTCGAATGGAGATTGGACTGGGTGATAGACAAAATAAAATAATAATAATAATAATAATAAATAAAAATTAAGAATAAATAATAATCAATAACTAAAATAATAATAATAATAACATAGCTGTTTTAACGGCATTTAATTTGTATAGACTCTTCTCAATTCTTCTTACTATCTTTTTCTCGTCAGCATGTAGCAGGTATAATAGGTTTCCTAAGGACATATAAAGATTTCAGTTGTCTTAGGTTTATTCCTCTAACGTGTCGACAGCGCACAGGCAGTCATCTATGAGAGTATACAGTAAAGTGAGGAGACACAGGCTTTGAACATCCCCGAGGAAGCCCTAAAAGCCCTTCTTGAAATATGCACCAAGAAGGCACCATTCACAACCCACAGAGGACATCTTTATTGCCAGATTGACGGCGTGGCAATGGGATCCCCATTAGGGGTTCTATTTGCCAACTTCTACATGAGTGTCGTCGAAGAAAGGGTTTTCAATGAGATCCCCTGCCCTCCCTAATACTACCGCTACATAGACGACACCTTCATAAGAGTCGACAGAGAAGAGGACCTTGAAACTTTAAGAAAGACTTTTGAAGAATGCTCCGTCCTCCGCTTCTTGGACGTCCGGGTACAGCAGACCCCCACGGGATACACCACAGTTTATAAGAAACCCACAAACCCGGGCCGTATGCCTTAATGGGTCTAGTGAGTGCCCAGACAGATATAAAAGATCTGTGGTAGATGCCTTCGTCCGCCGCGCCCTTACACACTGTTCCACATGGAGAGAAACCACCAGGGAGATCGAAAGGTCTACACAAGTCCTCATCTATAATAACTTTTCTAATCGCATGGTCGAACGCCAAACGCGGGACTCCTTAAATAAATGGAACCAGGAAAGAACGACCGAAACTAACGACCAAAGTGGAGCTATAAAAATATTTTATAAAAATCATATGCACCACAAATATTTGGAAGACGAAAAGGCTATAAGGAAAATAATCAGTGAAAATGTCTCCCCCACTGCAGAAGGTGATAAAATTAGCCTCATAATATATTATAAAAATATGAATACCAGCCAGCTGCTTCTTAAAAACAACCCGGCGCCCCCTGAAACGTCTTTGAAGAGAAGGAGTGTCATCTACGAATTCACATGCCCGGTGGATGGATGCCACCATTCCTATATCGGGATGGCCACAACCAGACTCTCCAAGCGTCTCTCTTGCCATCTTCAAGAAGGGGCCATTTTCCTTTACTACAGGGAAAAGCATAACAGAAGACCAGAAAGAGCTAAACTTATAACAAACATAGAAATTATTGACCAAGCACCGGACCGGAAACGCCTACGTTATCTTGAAGCATTACACATATTAGAGAAAAGACCGACTATCAACACGGTAAAAGAGACAATTTCTTCCTACCATCATAAGAAAAAATAACACAAGAAATCAACCGACCCCATACACCGCCACGAGAGAGAGAGGAGAGAGTGAGGGGTGAGAGACTGAGAGAAAGAAGAGAGAGAGAGAGAAAGAGAAAGAGAGAGAGAGGAACAAGCAGAGAGAGAAAAAGAGAGAGAGAGAAGGAGAGAGAGAGAGAGAGAGAGAGAGAGAGAGAGAGAGAGAGAGAGAGAGGAACGAACTTGCGGAGAGAGAAAGAGAGAGAGAAAGAGAGGAAGAAGCAGAGAGAGAAAGAGAGAGAGAAAGAGAGGAAGAAGCAGAGAGAGAAAGCGGGAGAGAACGAACGGACGACATGTCACCTGGACGGCCTGCAATACCTACCACCCAGGAGGTAGGTACCCCAACCAAAACCCAACCCACGCTAATAACCCAAGCTAGACCAAGAAGATCTGAACGACTCAGAGAGAGATTTCATCACCATCCAACGACCAATTAAAATCCCTGCTTACCGACCCACCCACCGATTGTACACGACCTTGCCTACTATAAATACTTGTAATAACGTATCTTAAATTCCTTTACTTTGTGGTTACTCCTCATAGATGATTGCCTGCGCGCTGTCGACACGTTAGAGGAATAAACCTAAGACAACTGAAATCTTTATATGCCCTTAGGAAACCTATTACACCAGCTACATGCTGACGAGAAAAAGATAGTAAGAAGAATTGAGAAGATTCTATATAAATTAAATGCCGTTGAAACAGCTATTGTATTCAATGTTACTGCCTCAGAGAAGGCCTCCTTCCTAATAATAATAATAATAATAATAATAATAATAATAATAATAATAATAATATAATTTCTGCTTTAAGTTATTGTGTCCTGTGCTCCTATTTCCTTATGTTGATATTTCTATCAACGTAAGGAAATAGGAGCACAGGACAACTTATACCAGAAGTTATATTATTATTATTTTTTTTTTTTTAACTCTTTCACAGTCCTCCAATTCGACTGGGTGGTATTTATAGTGGGGTTCCCCGGGTTGCATCCTGCCTCCTTAGGAGTCCATCACTTTTTCTTACTATGTGTGCCGTTTCTAGGATCACATCTTCTGCATGAGTCCTGGAGCTACTTCAGCGTTCTAGTTTTCTAGATTCCTTTTCAGGGCTCTTGGGATCGTGCCTAGTGCTCCTATGATTATGGGTACGATTTCCACTGCATATCCATATCATCCTTATTTTTTCCCTCTCTTCTCTTCAACTCTGGTGTCCCATGGTATTGCGACATCAATGAGTGATACTTTCTTCTTGACTTTGTCAATCAACGTCCACGTCTGGTCGTTGCACGTATCACCCTATCCGTTCTGATACCATAGTCCCAGAGGATCTTTGCCTGATCGTTTTCTATCACTCCCTCAGGTTGGTGCTCGTACCACTTATTACTAGCAAGGTAGCTGATGTTTCTTGCACAGGCTCCAGTGGAGGGCTTTTGCCACTGAATCATGCCTCTTTTTGTACTGGTTCTGTGCAAGGTGGGGGGGCCGGAGCATTCACTTGAGCTATGTGGTTTATGGTTTCATTTTTCGTATTGCACTCCTACATATGGGAGAGATGTTATTTCCGTCTATCGTTCTTTGAACTATCTGGGTTCTTAGGGCCTGATCTTGTTGCCACTGTTATTATTCCTTCAGTTTCCTTCTTTAGCTCTCTCTGTAGCCATTGCAATTGTCATCGCTGGCTAGTTCTTTATTTAGTCTGTCTCATGTATTGTCCGTGCATTGGTTTGTTGTGCCAGTCCTCTGTTCTGTCTGTCTTTCTCCTGTCTCTGTATATTTGTCGGGTCTTCGTCTACTTGTATTAGTCCTTCTTCCCATGCACTCTTTAGCCACTCGTCTTCACTGGTTTTTTCAGATATTGCCCCAGTGCTCTGTTCTCAATGTTGACGCAGTCCTCTATACTTAGTAGTCCTCTCCCTCCTTCCTTTCGTGTTATGTATAGTCTGTCCGTATTTGCTCTTGGTGTAGTGCTTTGTGTAGTTGTCATATGTTTCCTGGTTTTCTGATCTATGCTGCGGAGTCTGCCTTCGTCCATTCACTATTCCTGCGCTGTATCTGATTACTGGGCACTGCCCATGTGTTTATGGCTTTATCATATTTCTGGCGTTGAGTTTTGACTTAGAGTATCGCCTTGAGTCTGATATATTCTTTGCCTGATCTGTCCTTCACTCTTGGTGTTTTATAATCCCTCCTTTTCCATTTTATTCCCAGGTATTTGTGTTATCCTGTCTCATCTATGTGTTTGATGTTGCTGCCATCTGGTAGCTTTATCCCTTCAGTTCTCGTTACTTTGCCTTTTTGTGTGTGACTAAGGCAACATTTTTCTATTCCAAAACTCCATCCTGATGTCCCCAGATACAATCCTTACAGTCTGGATTATAGGGTATCTATTTCCTGATGCTCTTACCATACAGCTTGATGTCGTCCATGAACATCAGATGGTTGATTCTGTTGCCTCTTTTCTTGAGTTGGTACCCGGCATCCATCTTCTGTAGTACTTTTGTCATGGGAATCATGGCTACTACGAAGAGTAGTGGGGACAGTGAGCGCCCTGGAAGATCCCTCTCCTGATATTAACCTCTGCTAGTCTATTCCAGAGCTTGTAAGATTGTATTCCAGTTGCGCATTGTATTTTTGAGGAAGAATGATGGTGTTTTCCTCTGCCCCTTATATTTTAAGGCATTCTATTAGCCATGTGTGTGGTATCATGTCGAAGGCTTTCTTATAGGTTGGTTTTCCTTCTCCTACTGTTCTTCATTACCATTTTGTCTATCAGGAGCTGGTCTTTTGTGCCCCATACACTTCCTTCTGCAGCCTTTCTGTTGGTGGGGGATGGTGTTGTCTCCTCTAGGTAGTTGTATAGCCTTTGTTTCACTGATGATACCTGTTAGTAACTTCCACATTATTGGTAGGCAGGTGATAGGCCTGTAGTTACTGGCTATATTTCCCTTACTCTTGTCTTTTTGTACTAAGGATGTTCTTCCTGTGGTCATCCATTTGGGTGCTTGGTGATTTGAGATACAATGCTGGAGTTGTTCTGCTATTCGTGGGTGTAGGGCCTTGAAGTTTTTCAGGCTGTATCCATGGACTTCATCGGGACCTGGGGCTTTCCAGTTTGGCATTTTCTTTAGTTGGTGTCTGACTGTGTCTGTCGTGATCTCTGTGAATCTTTGTTTTATTCTCCCTGTTTCTTCTTCCTTGACTTCCTGGAGCCATGTTGCATGTTTGTTGTGTGGTACCGGATTGCTCCATATGTTTTCCCAGAGTCTCTTACTTGGTTCGGCTTCAGGAATTTCTGGGTGGTTGTCTTCCCCTCTTAGTTGGCTGTATATCTTTTCTGGTTGGTTCCGAATAGTTTTGTTCTGTTGGTATCCCTTATTCCTGTTCAGTACCGTTGGATCTTATGTGCTTTGGCCTTAAGCCTTCTGTTTACATCTTCTATTGTGTTGTTTAGTCCCCTCTCTTGTACTTTGTATTTCTCGTTGAGTTCCCCCCCCCCCCCCCCCCCCTCCTTGTTTTCTTGCTTTTTAGCCTTTTTTCTGCCATCTCTTTCAGTTTACTCAAGTCAGATCTCATCACCATGATTATTATTATCATTATTATTATTATGTGTTTTTGATGCTAAACTGAACTTTGCCATGTTTACTATTTCTTTATTATTTTAGTTTCTTTTAGTAAGTCGACTCTCTTTATTCTGTTCTTTATTTGCATTACTTTGCCTCTGACGTTTGTTTCTGATTCCGAACGATATTTAGATTTAGGAATGTTCAGTTCCTGACACTGATTCTTGTAATTTGTTTAACAACCTCCGAATTTTTCACTGATTTTTCTGAACTGAATATATTCAAATTTACTCCTCTCTTGACATTCAAGAAAACAAGTAAAAATGCGCAATCGAGTTTTCTGTATAACGTATAATGCCGTGTAAAACCATCAACTACGACAGGCAGCCCTCCAGTTGCTCAGCAGATGCGGTAGAGTGAGCGTGCCTCCCATGCCTCCGGAAAGCGCTCCCAGATGCACGATCCATTGATAAATTTAACCTTGAATAAGATAAAAACTACTTAGGCTAGAGGGCTGTAATTTGGCATGTTTGATGATTGGAGGGTGGATGATCAACATACCAACTTGCAGCCTTCTAGCCTCAGTAGCGTTTTTTAGATCTGAGTGCAGAGAGAAACAGTGGGGACAGGAACAAGTGCGGACAGAGAAAGTATGGACAGAAAGAAAAGCAGGAACAATAGTTTTCTTTTTAAAAAAGTAAGAAAGGATATCACTTTTCTGAAAAATCAAAGATTTCTTTATTTAAGGTTACTCGTTTTTTGTTTTTTGTTTTCTTTTTCACCCAGGTAGCCCTTCAGGTCTCCCCTTCGTCAACAAAATGATTCCATTTGAGACCGTCCGAATTTCCGCACAGAAATTCTTTCAAACCTGAATCCCCTAATTGTAGCGTTCATTAGGTTATTGCCTTAGTTTTCAGTTTTCTTTAAATGGCATTCATTCCAACACCACCTTGGTATCAGTATTAATATATACACAAATGAATAATGTAGATAACACTCGCATCGAAAATAGCATTTTTTTGTGGTTTGTCAATATACTGATGGTTTTATCATACTTTTGATTAAACTGACTATTTTGCAGAACAAATGTGTGATAAAAGTATTGTATCTGAGGTCACCTGAAAAGAAATCCAACGAAACAATCTGGACAATTATAATAAAGTAGCACGAACACCAACCTGAGGCAGTGACAGATAACGATCAGGCAAAATCAAGAAGAAAGTATCCCTCATTGATGTCGCAATACCATGGGATACCAGAGTAGAAGAGAAAGAAAAAGAGAAAAAATGGATAAGTATCAAGACCTGAAAATAGAAATAAGAAGGATATGGGATATGCCAGTGGAAATTGTACCCGTAATCATAGGAACACTACGAGGCACGATCCCAAGATCCCTGAAAAGGAACCTGGAAAAACTAGATGCCAAAGTAGCTCCAAGACTCGTGCAAAAGTGTGCTACTAGAAAAAGCGCACATAATGAAAAAAGTGACGGACTCCCAAGGAGGAAGGATGCAATCCGGAACGCCCCCCATTATCAAAAACCACCCACGCGAATAGGATGACTGTGGTAGACCAAAGAAATTAAATAAATAATAATAATAATAAAAAATAATAATAATAATAATAATAATAATAATAATAATAATAATAATAATAATAATAATAATAATAATAATAATAATAATAATCAAAAGGCCATGAAACCATGCATAGCAAAACTCCTTAAGTAAAATAGTGTCCAGAATTTAACCTAAATAAAGAATACAGGAATATATATATATATATATATATATATATATATATATATATATATATATATATATATATATAATATATATATATATATATGACTGGTAAAAACATTGCAACAGAAAGCCATCTAATAGAAGGAGCCCAGAAAAAAAAAACGCCAAAATGAAGAAGAAAGTACTATACATCAGAGACTGCTGTCTCTCAGTGGGGGTGACCTAAAAAAACTTCTTACCTGTGGATGATTGCTTGTATGGACAAAAACCGCTTTTTCTGTAACTTTTCACATCCATTATCTACCTGAAGATGAGAGACAGTAGTCTCTGAAATATAATAATATCTTTGTATATTTTTGGCGTTTTATGGGCTCCTTTTATTAGATATAATATATATATATTATATATATATATATATATATTATATAATATATATATTATATAATATATATATATATTATATATATATAATATTACTTATATAATATATAATATATATATAATATAATATAAGATATATATATAGTATAATAATTAGTATATATATAATATTATGATAATATAATATTATATTAATATATATATATTTATATTATCTAATATATATATTATATAATATATATAGTATATAATATATATCATTATCTAAATATTATGTATAATATATATATTATCTAATCTATATATTATCTAATATATATTATATGATATATATATTCTCTAATATATTATATATCTAATATATATATTATCTAATATATATATTATTATGTCGAATATATATATTATCTAATATATATATTGTATAATATATATTTATATAATAAGTTATAATACTATATATTATATATATATATAATATAATATAGTATATTATATAATGAATATATATATAATAATATAGTAATATATATAATATGAATATATAATAATATATATATAATATGATATAATATATAATATACTATATATATAAGTATTATATATATATATAATATATATAATATATATATATATCATATATATAACTATATAATATATATATATATAATATATTAATAATATATATAGATAATATATATATATATATCTATATATAATATATATATGATAATAATATATAATATATATATATATATATATATATATATATATAATATATATATATGAATAATATATATAATATAATATATATAATCATATATATATAATACTATATATATAATATATAATATAATAATATATATAATATATAGTAATATCTATAATATATAATATATATAATATATAATATAATATAAATATAAATATATATATAATATATATATATATCATATATATAAATCATATATCATATCATATCCATATATCATATATCATATATCATATCATATATATCATATATCATATATCTATATCATATATTCATATATCATAATCATATCAATATCATATATCATATATCATATAATCATATATCATATATCATATATCATATATCATATATCATATATCAATATATCATATATCATATATCATATATCATATATTCATATATCATTATCATCTATCATATCATATATCATATCATATATCATATATCATATATCATATATCATATATCATATATCAGTATATCATATATCATATATCATATATCATATATCATATATTATATTATATATATATTATATATTATTATATTATATATTATATATTATATATTATATATTATATTATATTATATTATATATAAATGGATCCTCATTCTGAGTAAAAATGAGTCAGAAGGAATTTAGTTAATAATCCCAAAAATTTCAAGTTTTCTTGACAAAAGCATGTGAGAAACCTAATCCATGCACGCAAAACTGATATAAACAAAAACGCTTCTATATTTTCAGAAATATAAGATAAGCGCGAACGAAAAAAAAAAAACTTCATGTTCTTCTGAATTTTGTATCTGGAATCTAGTTCCCCCAATTTTTTTTCCTTTATAAAACCAGCCAGAATGCGAAAGCCCCATAAAAGTAAGAGTCCAGTTTTAAAAGCTGGCGAAAAATATCAAAACCACTGAAAAGTCATACATATTTATGCTATATATGAATGTCACAATTATTTACAGATATTCGAGAAATGAACCAGAATCAACAAGTTGGTTATGAAAGCGAATCTTATGTAAACATTTTGTAATGGGATAAAAATGGAGAAATTCTGGTGGGGGAATTATCAATAATTCTTGCACATTCGTTGGATACAGTGTTCTCTTATATTCTTAACAAGAGGTATTCATAGAATTTTGTTTCCTGTTTCCTACCGGATCAGTGTCAGTCTGCAAATTGTTAAGAAAATGTTCAGCCTTGTGCATAATGAATCACATCTGTTCTTCATCTTTGTTTGTGTGGGATAGGCTATTTTTTCTTTTTTTTATTGGCACTTACGAAAAGTCACAGCTGACATGGAATTCTGCATATATATTCAAGCGTATTGCAGAGTGATTTTTGCTAACTTTAACGGATTTGTGCCCTCATGGACAAACTCGCACACACGCCCACACACACACACACACCCCGAGCAACACAATAGTCATCATATTTAAATTTTAACTTCTTGATCCTGGCTGAAGCTCAGTAAAGGTATCTTTTACAAAACTGGACTTTTCACACACACCTATATTATAAAAAAAGAAAAGTTCGTCGGCAGGACATCGAGCCTTACACCCATCATGATATTCACCTACTACATCTTGCACGCAGTTTTGGTCTCCACGGATATTTTTTTCCTTTTTTCCTTCTCACTGTCTGTCCATCGCTTTCAAGGTCTTCCCTTTCTACTCCCGAAATTGTACACAGTTTCTGTTTTCACCAGCCAATACTCATTAATTCTTGCCACGTGATCCAGCCATCACAAAAACACAGTCAGCTCATTTTACATCACATATACTATGCAGATACTTCATTTCAGCACCTTCAGACTTTTTTTTATTTCATTCACAATCAATACCCACACTTCACGCTTGTAGGTAAGAATTGGGTCGTTACCAACTTCGTTTCCATAGGTACTGCAATTCTGTCCAACCTTCTGCAGACACCCTTTCAACTTCTTCACTTTGCCTCTTCAGTGACTCGTCATTTCCTTCAGCCTACCACCACCATCAGTAATATTATATTGATTTCTAAGCACCTAAACGAGTCAACTGCTTCTGTCTTACATCATCAATACAACTATTCAAATGGCAATATTTCTAGTTTCCAT
>NC_061109.1:3221972-3271972 GCF_015104395.2 Macrobrachium nipponense
TAAAATATGGCGAATTCGTTTACGTTAAAAGTTAGGATTATAATGTTTACAACTAATGTGTGAGGGGAAACTTGCAGGCGTCCTCGAGTAAGCTGGAGGTCGGATCACGTATTGTTAGTCATGTCTTCTCGTTGTACGTTACAAAATAATGACTAATATCCAAACACCTAGTCCTAGATGATAATATCCCTCCTTAAGAATCCCTTAGTTACGGAAGTATAAGGCCTTGCCAATAATTCATTTTAAACAACTTTTTCACGAGCCATGTTTTTTCTTAACTACATTCCTAATTTTAACTCTGAGGTGTTTTTGCGTTACACGTCATGGGGAAACATCTACAACAATGCAATAAGGAAACAATTTTGCTGTATCCATACCGAGTAAAGAGACAACAATCAGACGCAGCTGACCTTGTATGCCACAAGAGTATTCCCTGGTATGCTACCATTTACAAAAAAATTTAGCCAAGTCTGTCATGCAAACTACCGTTATCCCAAAATCGCAGTAGCTACTTGTTTGTTACACCTGTTCCCTGCACCATCATAAGGGCCACGACAAAGTTCCCAACCCTGGATATGCATTTCACCAGTGTTGCAACCGAAGAGATAAAAGACCCCAGCGATTTTTATTTTATAATCTGGGTCATCAGTCCACTGGTTGCGCTTTGAAGTGAGGTGGGCGAGCGGTATTGATCAGCAACCTCCCTCTATGAAATAACATTGGAACGCACATATTTGCGCCGAGGCTGCTGCCATGTACAAAAATTGGTGAAAATATATATATATATATATATATATATATATATATATATATATATATATATATATATATATATATATATATATATATATATATGGGGATCCAATCGGCAATGATGTAAAATCCTTCTGTAGTTTTATAAAATATATATTTCTTGTACAGCAACTTATATATATTTCATAAAAACTACAAAGAAATTTTACATCATTGTGAATTGTATCCCCATTTTACTTAGAGGTACACATAGTAAATAATATAATTTTTTTGATATATATATATTATATATATATATATATATAGATATAATATATATATATATATATATATATATATATATATATATATAAAATCATATTGTTTACGAGTGATCAGAGCACTCTAGAAAAACACCCATACTAAAATCGAATCCCACGTTGATTTATTTTTCTTCGGTAAATGGGACCAACCACACTGGTGTCGTCCAGGTAAACTGATCCCTCACTTTGGGAAATGTTTCGAAGGTTCTTTTATTACACGAAATCGTACAGACTTTGAAACTTACTTTTAAACGAGTAAAAAATGCGCTGAAGAAACGAGTTTTTGTTCTGTACAACGTATAAAATCATGGCCACCGAAAATAGATCTACATTCCGGTGGTCTCGGTACAATGCTGTATGAGCAGCGGCTTATGAAACTTAACCACGCCCCGGTGGTGGCCTGTCTTATATAGTTGCCTTAATCATGATTATGGCTAACTTTAACCTTAAGTAAAATAGAAACTATTGCGGCTAGAGGGTTGCAATTTGTTATGTTTGGCGATTGGAGGGTGGGTGATCAACATGCCAATTTGCAGACCTCAAGACTCGGTAGTTCTTTTTATATGTGGGCGGACGGGAAAAGTGCGGATTGAAAAATACGGACGGACAAACAAAGCCATCTTAATAATTTTTTTTTTTTATTTTTATTTATTTTTTTTTTTTCACAAAACTAAAAGATGAAATCTTAAAGGAAAAATGTTCTCTTTAGCAAATTATGTCCAATTATTCATCTTTTTTATATAGATGGCTGGAGTTAAAGTCTGAAGATTAATGATATTACACAGTGCTTTTACTTTTAAAGCACGATAAAAAAAAATCAAATATCAGATCTTCAGCTTTAAGTGAAGATCTGGGGGACTGAAGTTATGAAGGACAAGAAAGAACAAACTAAAACAAGTCTTTTTTAAAAAGACATAAAAAAAAAATTCTTAATTTTCTTGTTTGGGGTAAGACTGAATTCTTGTATAATTGGCAAATACTTGAACGGCGGTCATGCAGGTTTATTGATGTTAATGCAATAAATAAAAAAAAAAACATATATAAAAACAGAAAGTGATTTGAGAATAGAAAACTAATATATATATATATATATATATATATATATATATATATAATATATATATATATATATATATATATATATATATATATATATATATATATATATATATATAACCATCGCACTAACGAGCGCGCCTAAATACCATAGTAAGTGCTCTCTCTCCCCTTTTCTGAAAACTGAATAAGTACTCCTTTCACCGTAACTGTCAATTATATACCAGCAGTTAGCTATAATAGTAGTGATGCGTCAAAGACTTGAAGGAGATTGAGAAGGGGTTAACAACCATTACGAAACTACTTAATTGGATTTCTCTCTCCTTGTTGTGAAGGCGAAGAGGTAAAAATATTATGTATCTAATCTAAATCTGTTCGGACGAACTTGCGGAGGTGAAGAAAAAAAGCGAAATCTTAGTTTATGAAGGTTTATTTTCTGGTGCCATGATTGCCTTGTCAATGACTTGTTTGGTCTGATTTTATCTAACGGAAAATCGTTGTCATTGTATTTTTGGGTAACGAGGATATCCAGCGCGCCAAGATTAAAATCAGTGTGTCTCAAACGATTTTGTAAATAATTTTCCTTATAAATAACGAAAGTATCGGTGAAACATAGAAGTCAATTCATGAGGGGTCAGAGGTCAAACATTGCTTCCCGTATTCTGTTCTGTGTTTCGCCTACCAGCCCTGTGTGCAATGCATGCTGCTGCTATTTGCAAAACGGTTCCCATGCTCGGCGACTCCCCTGGTGGAAAAAATAAGGCTGTATATCTCTTTCCGATACGAATTCTTTTACGGGGGAGCAACTGGAAACCAACTGTTTGGGTAACCCTTCCATTTTTACCCATGATGCTCAGCGCAGCGGCAACAACTGTTTGTGTACATGGCTTCCGGATTTCCTTTCATCCGTGACTGTTTCTTTCAAGGCCTTTGTTCCAGTTATTTGGCATTTTAGGAAACTATTTCATATAAGTGAATTGGGTTAATACATTATTGAAAATATGCTTTAGTTTTGTGGTAGCAGTTAACCATAAATTATAGACAGATTGTAATAGCAACAAAAATAAATACTGGATGTTATGAAGGCTTTGTCTATTTTACATATACTTTTTCAGTTGAAACAGAGGTTTGTTCCTGGTGTGAGTCAAATATATATAAATGTATATGTGCGTTTGTATAGGCGTATTGTTTTTATTGATTTTTTTTTATTGATGGCCTTTAGAAGCTGAGACTTGGGCAAAGAAATAGAAGAAAAACATATAATCTGAAATCTAGGAACATTTAATTTGCCTATGCTTTAGGCCTGGCGTAAAGACTTAAAAAAAAAACTGAAAAGTTTCTTGTTCACAAGAGTTAAAACGGTTTTAAATACTGTTTCGAGCGTTGACGAATAAAACGAGGCTTGACCCAACCTCCAGCTTACTCGAGACAACTGCGAGATTTTCCCCTCACGCTTAAAGTTGTAAATATTGCATTCCTAATTTTTAACGTAAATTAAAACATACGAAAATCTACGGTCAAATAGAGCCATGTTTCACTAACGAAAATTAAAGTAAAACTATATTTTCATAGAAATACTTTTCCTGTACAGTTTCATATGCACACTATTGATTTTTTACATTTTCATTCTAATAAATAAATAATAAATATCTTAATCCTAAAATTCCTTTATCTTTAACTGAACGCAAAACACCCTTCTCAGACCTTTGTAGGCTCTTCCATAGACCTTTTCTACCCCACCAAACAACAACAATAACAACAACAACAACAACGAAGTAGTTTGCAGGCTTACTCCAAGAGTAAGCGAAAATAACGAAAAACAAAGCCAGTCGAAAATGTTATTAGCAAAGTGACTATCCGATCAGAATGAATTTGCAAATATTTTTATCTCCAACTAACGCAGGTACCAGCGTTACATATTAGTCTACTATTTGTGGGGGTGGTCAGAGGCAAAACATTGTATCCCGTATTCCGTTCACAGCGTTTCGCTTATCAGCCCTGCACATGCTGCTATTTGCAAAGTGATTCCCATGCTCGATGAGTCGCCCCACTGGGAACAAAATAAGGCCGTATATCTCTTTTCGATAGGAACTCTTTTGGGAAGGAAAACTGGAAACCAACTGTTTGGGATACCTTTCCATTTTTACCCATGATGCTCAGCGCAGCGGAAACAATTGTTTGTTTACATTGTTTACCGGATTCCCTTTCAATGTGTTTACTGCCTTGAAGGCCTTTGTTCCAGTTATTTTGCGTTTCGGAAAACTTTGTTTAATAGCTTTGATTTATAGGTTTTGGGCATAACGCCAAGCACTGGGGCAACTAAGGCTATTCAGCGCTGAAACGGAAATTGACAGTAAAAGGTCGGAAAGGTGTAACAGGAGGAAAACCTCACAGTTGCACTATGAATAAAGTGTTAGGAGAAGGTGGAAATTATGATAGAATAAAGAGAATATGGAAGGAGGTATAGCAGAAGGAATGAAAGTGGTTGCAGCTAGGGGCCAAAGGCACGTTATAAAGAACCTGAAGTAATGCCTACAGTGCACCGCATGAGGTGCATTGGCGGCACTAACCCGCTCCGGGGGTTTGTCTGAATTACGATTTAGGAAATGTCTATGTTAAATTTTTGCGATCGCAGTCAACCACAGACTGTCACCACAAAGTTAAAGTTTTATTTTTTCTTAAGGCTGCACTAAAACATACACTAATATATATATTATATATCTATATATATATATATATATATATACACATATATACATATATACATATACATATGACATATATACATATATACTATATACATATATACATATATACATATATACATATATATATATATATATATATATATATATATATATATGTGTGTGTGTGTGTGTGTGTGTGTGTGTGTGTGTGTGTGTGTGTGTGTGTGTGAGCTCGTGCGCGTTTTATAGGTGAAATACTAGACAGTGGTATGAGAACATTCGTTGGTGGTATGAATGCAAAAGTTGGCAGGAACAACGAAGATGTTAAATGACTTTGCCGGGAATAGTGGGGGATGTACTAGAAGGGAATGTTTATCTTCTCACAGATTTTAAAGTGAAAAAGCAGTCGGAGATGGAAGAGACGGATTTCCTGCTGAACTTTCTCATCACTGTGTCCCAGATTTTCAGTCCATTGGCACCTCCTTAGAGATGTATGAATATTTCCACATATGCCTCTGTTAACTTGTATTATATATTTTCATTCATACAAATGAAGATTGTAACACGAAAACATAGCTTCTTCTGCCTTTCAAAATGGATTTTCCTTGCCTGTGCATCCTTATTGTACACCGAAGCAACAATCATGTTCGATTGTTTTTTTTAGGTTGTTTTATGACTTCAACTCGCAAAATAAACACTTAAAGCACAAAAAAAAGTATTCACTGGATTTTATACAACACTCAGTGCTTTCATTTCCTTGAAACTCTAAACAATATCTTACGTATAAGGTTTATAACGTTTCTTTAGTTATTTTAAATAGAAAATCTAATTCCTCATAGTTGCACTCAAAAATGTACAAGAAAAACGACTAATAAATATTGTGCTGCTTCCATAAGAAAGCCAAACAGTTAAGTTCGGAAAATGTTGTGTTTTGATTGTTGGCCATAATTCTGGCCAAATTCGAAATCACCTAGTAAAACTGGTTCGGGAATTTTATCCTCAGTTGGTTTCTGCTCCCTTTTTCTTAGTAAACTGATTTTTCACATTAAAAAAAATAAAAGGTTTAAAGTCGGTCTCTTCAAATATTGTCTACAGATAAAGGTGCAACTTGTTACTGCATTTTATTTCGTAAAAAAGTAAAGGCATTACGAAAAAAAAAGATGCAACATCAATATCATTATTCATTTCTGCAGCCGTCAGGGATCACTCCCAAAACCGAGCAACACTCGCTGTCCTGGAAGAATCACGGACGCGTCAAAAGACAAAGGTTTTGCAACACAAGAGAAATCAAAGCTAGGAAGAATTGCACTTAAATTACTTTGGGTTTAAATTTTTTCCTTATGAATTTAGGAAACTAAAGCTACAGATAATTTTAGCTCTTTGATCCTTTATAGTCTCTGTAAAAGAAAACTAATGTGCCGGCTTTGTTTGTCCTTCCTTACTTTATAGTACGCTCTCAAATCTAACGTACTACGGAGGATAGAAAGCTGCAAATTGGTATTTCGATCATCCACACTCCAATCATCAAACATACCAAATTGCAACCCTCTAGCCTCAGTATCTTTTATTTTATTTAATGTTAAAGTTATCCATGGATTATTCATCTGGAAGAGCGTTCCGGCGCAATGGAACGTACCTTCACTCTACCGCATCTGGTGAGCAACTGAAGAGCTGCCGGTTATAGTTGATGGTTTAATACAGCATTATACGTTGTACAGAAAACTTTACTGCGTCGGAGAAACTTCGGCGCATTTTTTACTTGTTTATATGTATAAACGAGTAAATAGTATGGTAATGTCAGCAGACAGTCTGATTCCACGCGCTCAGTTATATCTGATAATGTTGCCGTAATCATGACGTAATTACTATGTATAAAGCGAAGAAGTGACATTAAGGATGGAATTTCTTGAGAAGACACAACGAAAGAAAACAAGCAATCCCGAATGAAAACAGAGCAATACAAATAGCACGTTTAAGGAAGGCTTAGACCACACTCAGGAAATCGGGTACTAAAGGAAACCACAGAAAACAGGAGAAACAAAGATTAAAAAAGAAAAAAATTCCGATACATTAGTGGTAATAATTTAAAAGGAAATTTCTGTCACAAGCAATTATATTTTGAGGACGCATGCAAGAGAGTGCCTCCAACTCCCATCAGCGAGCCGGTTCGCGTGTGACTCTTAAAGGGCGCCAGCTCGCTCAGCGGCATTGTATTTCTGCCATCCTTTATGAGGGCGGCCATTGTCCACATAACGTGTTCCACAACCTATTCCGAGACTAACATCCCATATCAAAACGAGATTCCACTGGCAGTTGAACAGCACGCAGCGATGAAAGTACGTGCATTCACATATCTCTTTTCGATGTGAACCTTTCCGGTGTAAAGGTATATATATACAGAATCGTCCGCAACATCTGTTTGCAAAACTACATTCCAGATTCAAGTTGCTATTGTGTTGGTTTCCGTTATCGCCGTTGCGAAATGTTGCAACTATTTTCAGCTTCGATCGATTTCTTCTTTTCATGTTGCAGCACATCTTGAAGTATAACAGAATTGAGAAAAGTAATGTGAGGCCAGTAAAAACGTACATTTTATGTATGTTTTAATGCCCGAATCACACAATGTGACGATTCAAGGACACGCACGTCGTAACTGCCGACACCATTACGATGATATTAAGACCAAATCAAAATGAATCGTAACCTCGTCGCCGAGTTTGGCGACGTGCACCAATTGATGGCGGATGTTCTAAATGGAAGGTGCATGTCGGAATTGTGAGTTAAAATTTGTGCAATCTCATTGCAACAAATGGCGACGCCGTTGCGTCAGTGCTGCGTCTTGCACAATGACATGGTGACAAATGACAGTTGTCGTGACTCAACTGGTATGTGTTGGGTGGTGCTGCGCATCCGCTATCACTTGGCGCCCGTCGCCAAACTCGATGATGCAGTTACGATTCATGGTAATTGTTGGCGACTTGGTCGTAACTGCATTGTAATGAGCAAATTTTCTACCGTTACAAAGTGCGCGGTCTTGAATCGCCGACGGATGAGTCAGAAAAAATTGTTTTTGTGTAGGTGCGTTATTTTGTTTACATTTAAGTAATGTTAGGGAGGAGTCTATAGGACGTGAGATATTATGAAATGCCTCTGGGTACGCAAATAATATCAATGTCAGTTGTCTCAATACGTTTCACTAAAGAATATCCTGTTTTATCAGACGTGCATATATATACATATATATATACATACATACATAATCATATATATATATATATATATATATATATATATATATATATATATATATATATATATATATATATATATATATACTTACTTGTGTATGTGATTATATAATCAGCTATGTCGATATAAACATGATGAAATACGGATAATAATAAGCTGTCTAATAAGACTGTCTCGGACGAATTAATCCAATAAAATCGCTTGCCCATCGCCATATATAGCCAATAAAAGCAGCGGAGAGCCAGTCATCATTCAATAGGTGCATTTTCCGCTAAATCTGTTTATCCAATAAAACTTTTCTGAACTGCGGCTCTCCAACACGGTCGATTTCTCCGGCTAATCCCAAATTCATTCCGGGTAATAAAACCCAAACTATCTGCTCCGCTTATGAGGTTTTGCCGCTGTTGTTTCGATAAAATAATACAATAAAATAAAAAGTTCGGCCTCTCATTCTATTAATGGGATAAAAAGGGGGCTAAACCAGTTCCGGGTTACATATTCCCGAACTGTAGCCGAGTACCGGACTTTCCCTGAAAAAGCGGGATGCCATATCTCAAAGACTAACCATAGAATCTTCTTGAAAATAATCTTATTACGTTTCCCACACCCAAATTACGACGTAGTAATTCTTGAACAAGCTTACCCTAACCTAACCTAACTTAAAACTAACGTAGGGGCATGGCGCAAAAAAAAAAAAAAAAAAAAAAAAATAAAAAAAAAAAAAAAAAAAAAAAAAAAACGGGATCTGGTATAATATCAGTGTAAATCTGGGGATGCTTCCGTTATAATCCTACCAGGTTTGCTTTCAAGTTCGTCGTAGTGAATTAATTTAGTTAAATATCTGGGTCCCCATTAAGTGGCTCATTCTTTGTAAGTACACCTTGGTCCCAGCAATTAGAATGAAAACAGTTCAGTATCTGGGTCCCCATAAAGTAATTCATTCTTTGTGAGTACACGTTGGTCCCGGCAATTAGACTGAAAACTTCTCATCTGATCTCTCTTATTATCAAAAGGAATTATCTCCCATGGTTATTCATTCAAATTCAAAGTCCTAAGTTATACATTTGGAAATTTTTACATTTTGGAAGTTTTAATTTTTCATAGTTTCTTAATGTTTTGATCTTTCAACTGGGTGTAGGAGCAATGGCAATAAAGGTTTGTATTGTTTTAGTTATTTCATTAGTTCTTAGCAACTGAATTGGTTGAAGAACTAATATTAAAAAAGTTTCTTTTGCGTTGACCTTAAATAATTATAATTAAATTGGTTGAATGAGTAATTACGATAATAAGACGATTTTTAATATTGGTATAGCTTCATGACGTTTCAGATATATTTACTGCTATGTGACCTTGCATCGTGACGTAATGCATTGTATTCAAGCACAAACAATAATCACTACTCATATCAATGACATACATCACGTGCAAAAGATATATATTACCAAAAGATTAACGTGTATGTGCAATATTCATTACTTATATCACTGCAGGGACATATAATTCCCTTTGAAAGAAAATCATTCTCGACGTATAGTGAACTGGGTGTTAAAGGAAATGTGTTGCTTAATATTTGTGAATGATATATATATATATATATATATATATATATATATATATATATATATATATATATATATAGATATATAGTTCGTACACGTACACATGAATTCACACTCTTTGCCAACGCCCCAAATAACTGGTCACAGCCAGTTTTCAAAGGCACCTTGAACAAGCCCTCACGAACTCACATACCCACAGAACGAACATTGACCTGCTTAAGTAAGCATCTTAGTGACACACCATCTCCAATGGGAAGTTAAAAATGATCAGTCTGCACATTCCAAAAAAGACACAGCACATCACATCACAATGGTATATTAAACATAACATACATACATACATACATACATACATACATACATATATATATATATATATACATACATTATTCTGCCTCAACGTTATACCTCAGCTAGTAAAGGTAATTTTTCGTCATGCTGTAATAGCAAGTAGATTTAGAATCTGTGGAAAAACGCCCCCCCCCCCCCCCCTTTTTTTTCCTTTCTCTTCTCCTGTTATATCATCCAAGTGGAGGTTATGATGAATTTGACATATGGAATTATCATGCATTTGAAAAAAACTCATCTTCCATGATCAGTAAAAAGAGACAAAAGTTGTTTTAAATGCAAAAGTTGGGGAGGCATTCGTGTGCAAAAGTACACTGTATACTTTTATAGCCAGGTTGCTCTTCCCCTTCGATGGCTTTGTACTCTGGTATATTTATTTAATATCTCGACCGGTTTTTATACAGAACAACAAGGCTTTTTGCATCAAAGCCATTGCCTTGGGCGTTACACAAGCTTACGCAGTTATTTTTTCATTTTAAATTGAAGTCCTTTTCCGAGGTGAGATGTTAAGGGAGATGGAATTTGGTTATGGTAAAGGCACTGGTCCAAAGTCAGGCGGTGTAAATGTTTATGTATCACAACTTGCATAAAAGCTGCTGCCGCCTTGACACAAAAAACATCATCATGTGACGTTTTCATGCAAAGACAAGAGGGAAGATGGATGAATGCATAGAAAGGCAAAATATCTGTGCAAATGTATTTCCGATTTATTTATAGGTCGAAGCTGTCGGGATGAATGCAACAAGGACAAAAATATGGAAGATATTCAATGAATTTCTTAATCTCCGAATCCGGACAAAAAAGTTAAGTATATCTTAGTTTAACCAGACCATCGAGCTGGTTAACATCTCTCCTAGGCCTGGCCTGAAGGATTAGATATTTTCACGTGCCTAGGCACTCGAAACCAAACAAACTTACTGTTGTTAATTTTGAAGGCTTGTATTATTTACATCAAATATCCCAGTAGTAATCAATGCATACGTCAGTCACTTACAAATCGGATTTGAAAATATAAATCAATGCAAGGTTTATAGGTCTGAGCAATTGTTATTCTGGGACAACCTGATATGAAAAGGAAAACTTAAAACCAGAGTTGAATATAAGCGGTTATTTCGTTGAATTAGCAGTTGATCTTAGGAAAAAAATAAGAGTAACCTTCGTAAAGAAATTAGTGCCATAACCTTATACGGCAGAAACTAAAAGATGAACATCATAGAAACCATCTTATTACTTCTTCAACCAATTCAGTTGCTAACAAATACTAATATCATATATCACACATATGATATTAGTTAGGTTAGGCTGGGATAGGTTAGGTTAGGCTAAGTTAGGTTAGGCTGGGATAGGTTAGGTTAGGCTGGGATAGGTTAGGCTGGGATAGGTGAGGTTGGGTTAGGTTAGGCAAGTTTATAAAAATATCCTTAGGGTAATCTGGGTGTGGGAAACGTAATGTGATTATTTTCAAGGAGATTCTATGGTTAGTTTTGAAGATATGGCATCCTGCTTTTTTTTCAGGGAAGATTCCGGTACTCGGTTACAGTTCGGTAATACTTGTGGGACACCTGAAGGAAAGGGCCCATGCTGGCATAATATGCCAAATATAACTACCACAACAACAAGAAGGATGAGGCTTATAAAGGGTGAAAGAGAGCTACACAGTTTGTATGTATGTATAGGGAGTTTGACCCAACACTGGCAAGCTCCCTGTATGGGTGTCTGATAGGGGAATGCTGAAGGGGCTTCCTGGCCGGAGTAGAGGTTTCATCCATGCTAAGACAATTACTGTGACAGTGATCCACTGGTCACCAACTTTTTTTTCTATATATATTATATAGATAGATAGATAGATAGATAGATAGATAGATAGATAGATAGATTAGATAGATAGATAGATAGATAGATATATGTGCGTGTAGATACAGTGTATGAATCAGTACTCCTGATATAGAGAATTTTTAATTTCATTGATTTTAAGTTGATGAACCCTCTGTGTCATTGTGAATAAAGTTTTTTTTTCACAAAAAAATTGGTAAAAACATACCCACACGGAAGAAGGTAAAAATGAAAACACTCTGAAGTTCACTCAGGTTGTCTTTTCGCTCCATGAGAATTATACGCAAAATCGGCCTTCTTATTGTTTATTCATATGATATTAATAAACAATAAAAAGGAAATAAAACTGTCACAGTAAACGCAGCACAATAATTGCTTCTTCTTAAGGAACCAAAGGAAATGTTTCTCCCACTGATTATGTAACACGGGAAGACAATCTCTTCTTACATGCAACTACAGTCTTATTTGAGGCTACAATCAGGAACCACAAAGAAAGAAGACGAAAATAAGCAAGAAATGAAGCCTGGAAGTTCCTCCAGCCTGAGCTCATTATTAGTATTAGGAATTCTGTGCACTAACAATATCATTATTGTTGCAAAAGGGGAGGAGAGACTGACTGACTGCGCTTTTCGCATTTAGATCGGTATATTCCCTTCTTATATCTATATGTATCTCTCTCTCTCTCATATATATATATATATATATATATATATATATATATATATATATATATATATATGTGTGTGTGTGATATATATAGTATATATATATATATATATATATATATATATAGTATATATATATGTATATATATATATATATATATATATATATATATATATATAATATATATATATAGTATATATATATATGTATGATATATACATATGCATTTGTATATATATATAATATATATATATATATATATATATATATATATATATATATGTAAATATTTACATGGTTATATATATATATATATATATATATATATATATATATATATATATATATATATATATATATATATATATTTATATATATGGTATATATACATGCATTTACATGTATATATATATATATATATATATAATTATATATATATATATATATATATATATATTTATATATATATATATATATGTGTTGTGTGTGTGTGTGTGTGTGTGTGGGTGTATATGCATTTATATATATTGTATATATATACATATATACAAATATAGGTTTTTTGCCACGAATAAAAATGAAAAAGAGAGATAGCCGAGTACTTTCGGTCCTGTTCGGACCCTTTACTAAGGCAAACTGATTTTACAGAGGACAACATAGTCAAAAGAAGGCTTAATATCCAAACTGACACTACAAGATTAGCAATAAGGGCGATTTCACTCTACAGAGAGGAGGAAACGCCTGAGTGTAGCCACACCTTGGAGGACACACACAGTAAATAAGTTATTCTTCCAGAAAACAGTACATTTTGAAAAAACACGGAAGCATATACAATTTAATATCATGAAATTTACACACATTTTCCCAAAAAATTATTATTAATGAAAAGACGAAAGAAAATATAAATATATATATCGAGCAAGAGAAAGAGGGAGAGAGAATATCGAACCAGAGAGAGAGAGAGAGAGAGAGAGAAAGATAATAACTATATACATGTGGGACTAATTTATTAGTAGTTCATTTATTTTAAGGTCCTTCATAAACATCTTACAAATATATGGGTCCAAATGGTACATTCCCAGACTAAGATTTAGGTTGTTTTTATTAGTAATTTGTATAATTGCAGATTCCAGTAAATTTCTTGAAACAATCATTAGATCTAGCAATTACCGAGTTATCACCCCAATTAATACAATGAGATTTTTCACTCAGATGGATAAACAGTGCATTTGAAGTCTGGGCTGTTCTAACTGAATACATATGCTGCTTTATGCGTACACATAAATATTTACTTGACTGACCAACGTAAAACGATGGGCAATCCTTACAAGGAATTTTGTAAATGATACGCTAGTTTTTGGGAAATTAATTTATCTTGATTTCCAGTAGCTGTGGGATGACATACTCTTGCTCTTCTTTCTCACTGCTATCCCTACATCAAGCAGTCGGTTCCCTAATGCGCCTTCTTCCTTACAACATCAGGCATGGTTTATTGTTTGGCAAAGGGGTTTTTATGACTGCATTCCATTGCTGTCATCATCCACAGTTAATGGTGGTGGGCCTTGCTTTTTACTAAATGTCCACCTACAAGGCAGCAGTTTCCATAGTTATTGGCAGTGGGCCTAACCTTTTACTAAAAAGTACGACTGCAAGGCAGCAGCTGTCCTTCTACGACACGCAGGACCTACGGTGGTAGTATTCTAACGCCGCTACCAAAGGGATGAATGGGATAACATACTGTATGATTGCAAAGGACATGCTATTTAGACAGTGGTTACAGTGTAAGGTAATTTCAGAATAAATTCTGTAATGACGGATAAATGCCTAGGCCCTGACAGGCGAAAATTCTAAATGGTTATTCAGCGATGCCACTGCTTAAATAGCTCTTTTGTCCATTATTTTGTACTGCATAAATAATAACGGTTTCTGTCTGATATACTTAACAATAAACATGATACCTACTTTTAAGGAATATTTTCGCTTATTCCTGGAGTAAGCCTAGAAACTACTTTGTTGCTATTGTTGTTGGGGGAGGTCTGAAAAAAGTGTTTCACGTGAAGTTAAATATACTGGAATTTTAGGAGAGGATATTTGATGAATATTTATTCGAAAAAAATGTAATAAATAAATAATGTGCATGTTAAAACAGTACAGGAAAATGATTTCTAATACAATATGGTGCATTTATTTTAATTTTCGTTGGTGAAACAAGGCGCTATTTGGCCGAAGATTTTAGCATGTGCCCCAGTATGTGTCCAGGCAGAAAAGAGCAAGCTGGTATTCAACATGGACATAGAGAGTTCCTATAGGGACAAAACGTTCATTTATTCAACATATGATAATTTGGGTTATGCTCAATATGAGGTCAGCTTAAAGCTTGTCAGTCATATTGAGCTAGAAAACTAATTCATTCAGCGACCTTTTGAAATTCTAACCAAGAAGAACTAAATAAAAGTTTACTTAACTACGGATTTAATCTGTTCAATACCTTTCCCCTCAATGTTCCTGATCATCAATAAATTCATAACTCTATAAAGCCCCGTCCACACTGTCGAACTTTGGCCGACAGACTTTGTTCGATGTGACGTCAGAAGCGGGAAAATTCAGAACCTTATCCTCAGTTTCTCCGCTTCTGACATCACATCGATCAAAGTCTGTCGGGCAAAGTTCGGCCGTGTGGACGGGGCTTAACAGGGCATGCTTCAATATTCCTTGGCTATGATACCAATAAATCTAATGATAAATCTGCCGCCTGTTTTGCCAAATGTATTCCTAGGTCCGACGGACGTTATTGTTGAAACCCCTACCACTATGTTCGATTACCGAGATATTTCGCTCAGTCTATGAACTAACATTTCAGTAACTTAACTGTGCTCCCTGACCGCATCCCTCTGAGAAAAATGAAACCAATCTACATATAACAACTGAACAGGAAAAAGAAACGTGCCGATTTAAAGGGACTTTTGGGCCTTCAGAAATGTCCATTGTTCATTCTCGTTCTGATTTTAGTTCCGTCCCGAAAGCAATCTGAACCCGGAATATGTTAGGTACCCTCTGATTTTCATCCAAAGTTCGTTGGAGAATGTTTCCAATTTTCCCTTGCATTCAGAAAACCGGGAAAATGAAAACTTTCATGATAAGTATTGCTATCCTTGTTTAATCAATGTAGTAAAACATGCAGGTAATTTGTATCGAAAATTCTTGGCAACTGGATTGAAAAACGTTATTACGAATTATTTATATCTTAATTTTACTGCCAAAAACTTTGTTGCAAAACGCCAAGTTTCGTCAGAAAAATTCTGTAAGATTTTAATGAGATAAAAGCATGAAAAGAATGGATTCGACCGATGGTCGTACAAACACCTTTGTCATAATTATCAATGAATGCCAACACTTTGGAAAAAAATGAATAACGTGACAGCGATACTCTACGGAAGATAAATAAATCTATATTTGTGAATTCAATTTAGAATAATAACCAGTCATAGAATCAGAAAATGAGTGGCTGAACAATTGCCAAATTTCCAACAGGTGCTCTAAAAATATGTGGAACGTCCGAACGGAATTAATCGAGTTTTCTGTATATCGTATAATGCTGTATAAAACCATCAACTATGACCGGCAGCACTCCAGTTGCTCACCAGATGCGGTAGAGTTAAGGTGCGTCCCATGCCTCCTGAGAGCGCTGCCAGATGCATGAGTTATGGCTAACTCTAACCTTAAATGAAATCAAGACTACTGAGACTAGTGGTTTGCAATTTGGTATGATTGATGATTGGAGGGTGGATGATCAAAGTACCAATTTGCAGCCCTCTAGTCTCTGTAGTTGGTTTAGATCTGAGGGAGGACAGACAAAACCGGCACAACAGTTTTCTTTTCACAGAAAACTAAAAATACAAAGAGCAGCTAAATTCAAGATTTAAAAAAGAAAGCCAAAAAAATATACATGTAACTGGGAATCCTGTAAAAACATTTGCTGAAGCTGAAAGAGAAGTAAAATGGGTGTGCGTGACGGAAGGGGAAAGTTATTGGACGAAGACTGAAAAAAGATATTGGTTGGAACCTGAAACTGAATTTTTCGAGATATCTTTAGGGACATAAAGGAAAGAATGCTTGAAATAGTGAGACCGAAATAAAACTCCGTTCAAATAAAACTAATGAATAGCAGCTATATATTAGAGGAACCCTGCCTCAGGTATAAAAGTATCAATGTCAATGAAAAAGTAAAAAATACGCCGAAGTTTCTTCGAGTTTTCTCTACAAAACATAATGCTATATAAACCATCAACTATGACCGGCAGGTCTCCAGTTGATCACCAGATGCGGTAGAGTGAGGGTGCATCTGATGGCTCTGGAAAGTGCTGCCAGATGCATGATCCATGGCTAACTTTGACCTCCAATAAAATTGAAACTACTGGGGCTAGCGGGTTGCAATTGGCTATGTTTGATGGTTGGAGGGTGGGTGATCAAAATGCCTATTTGCAGTCCCCTAGCCACAGTAGATTTTTAGATCTGAGGACGGACAGATACTAAGAAAGGTGAAAAGATAAATAGTAGTAGACAAACTGTACGAGTTTCGTGTCAATTTTATGGATCACCACTAAAAAATATCGCACAGAAACTTATCTTAACCCATAATAGCAAACTAGCCAACAGAGAATTTGTTGATTCACGTCCTGTAGTTTAAATGAAAAACAAAAAAAGTCTGTACATGCAATGACGAGTTAAAATTCCCAATACATCTGCCGAAGGTTGAACATATCCGTTTGCGGAATTTCCAAGTAATTTTCAAACTCAAACTGAAAAGCGCAGAAATACTGTACTACCAATGTTAACTCAGTTATTCATTCATATCGTTATTTTTAAGAATTTGATATTTTGATATCTGAAATATTCTCTGCCAGTATATCTTTCTTAACCGATAATTCAGATTACAGCAATAACTGTACTAATCGTTATTATTAACAATCTGTATTATCCTACTTACGGTGCAGCTGTAAGAATTTCATTGCAAACTATTTACAACGTCTGCGTGATATGGCCAAACATTTCAGCATATGCTTGCCACAGCAGTTCAGCCGACTTTTCGCTATCGTCTTTATACCTTTTTCGATATTCGGGTATATTCCCCAGGCTTCCATTATTCTTCATGGTTGTACGTTCCTGCTAGGAAAATTCAAAAACAATTCAGCATGCTGTCATACACGAGGATGAACTTTGTTGACTGCAAGAGTTTCGTTCGTGCATTCTGGGTTTTCATACATTTTTAAACTTTTATTTATATCTGCGTGCATTTTCGTTTGCAGGACCTGTGCTTTGTAAATGTTTTGAAAAACTAAATGGAGATCTTAGTCGTCACTTTGAAATACTTGTAGTAATTTTAAATAACTACAGAAAACAAAATGGATTCGTGCGCATAGACTTCATCAGCGTTGCTACTTAAGAACATGGTTTCTGGTTTATTGCATTATATCATGTCATGTCTGATATTGAATATGTAATGGATATTTGTACGTCATGTGTCGGCGAGGCTGAGGTAATAAGAAAGTAACACTGTCCACCGTCATAACATATTAATAATATCAAATAATGATTCTAATTTTCAAAGAAAATAAATGGGAGAGTAACAGTATGTATCTGGAGGATGTAGACTTTTTTAAAGATATTCAACAGACCAGTCATATTCAAGAGGACAGTATACCATCCAGAGGGTTCCACTTTCTCGATCAATGTAGTTCACAGTTCCCCGTTCCTTCGTTTCCCTTCCGGGCAGCTATCATCGTGCCAGCCGCGTCAAAGGAGGGTCCAAATGGAAATACGATTTGGATTTCAAATCTGCAAGAAGTGTCAACCTCTCTTTCTCGTTTTCGACTGCAACCTAATCACCGTTGTGTGCTGCGTTTCACTTAAGACTTCCTTCATTTTCCTCCGCCCTTCTCTGCAGCTTTGCTAAGTGTCACGGTCCTCAGAAGTTCCCAGCTCGAGTCCTTAATGTTTGTTTGTAATGTGTTTTCATGTTGCATGGAAACAGTGGTTATTCAGCAACGGGCAGACTTTACGTGACTTCCGAACACCGTCGAGAGTGAACTTCTATCACCAGAAAGGCACATATCTGAGCCCTCAATGGAAAACCCGCGAATCGAACTCGCGGCCACGGAAGTGGCAAACAAAGACCATACCAACCACGCCACTGCGGCGCTTCGAGTTATTTTTAATCTTATTTTTATTTTTTATTTTTTTCTTGGCTAAGTGAGCCTCATATTCCGGACTATTGTATCAGGCTTTTATTTTGGGGAAAAATCCTTCTTTTGCGAGAATACTTTTTGTATTCAGTCTCAATATATTTTAGGTACTTTTTACGCCATCTCTCTCTCTCTCTCTCTCTCTCTCTCTCTCTCTCTCTCTCTCTCTCTCTGTGTGTGTGTGTGTGTGTTTGATACATCTTTTTTCTATTACGTCCTCTCTGTCTATTTTTATGGTAATAATGAAGCAAAACTACATTAAAAAAAAGGAGTAGCTGATGGTAATATTACGAACTTAAGCAACTGAAAAGATCCTGATCTCCGCATGAAAAGAAAGATTCCCAAACTGTAACCGAGTACTGGACCTTGCCATATCTCAAAAAATAACCATAGAAATTCCGTAAAAATAATCGCATCATGTTTCTCAAATTACATCTTAAATTACATAGTTCAACTAAACCAACCTAACCTGATTTAGGGTCATGGTAAAAAAAAAAAAAAAAAAAAAAAAACCGGGGCTGTAGCAATACTAGTATACATCTCGGGAATTTCCAACCTGACTGGGAACCTATAGAAGGGACTCCAAATAAATATGTTCTTGCTTCTGCTTAGTTACTAGAACATCCTGACAAAGGACATCCCTTCTGCAGGATGCTGTGGACTTCCTTGCTTGCTATTGGCATTATTCTTTTGATGTTTTCTGAGTCCCATTACAATAGTTTCTTTGCCCGAGACAATTGTTGAGAATATGATATAACAACAGACGTTTATATGCTTTAACAAACCTTCATTCTCAGAAAATCATCCAGACCTCACCGTCGCATTTCTCCAGTAGCCACGAGATTTTGACCACATGAACTCATATTCGTGGGTAGCCTATCTGTGTGTGATGGCTAAATGCAGAAATATTTTTCTTATTTATCTGGCTGTCGTTTAAATTTTGTCCTTGTGGGATATCGAAGAGTTATAAATCATATTATTAACTTAAAAATAACTTGTCAAAGTAAACTAATAAAATTCTGATAGTTGTTTGTATACATCGTAAAATGTCTCAAGGAACTGGGGCAGAAATATTGCTACTGCAGTTGCCAGAGGGCAAATAAAATAATTCCTAAAGAGATATCGATACACAATCTTTTAAAGCATATTATGTGATCGTTACAGAGGTGGGGATTTGATTAGCACTGAACCAAGCACGACATATAATTTCGGTCACTTTCAAGAACTACATCTCCTTCGCAAGTATTGTACTCCACTTGTTATTCATAATTGCTATACCTGATATCAAAACTGTAGATGGAAGAAATGTGTGAATACATTCACTAGTATTATACTACGATGCTTATATTCATTACATTATCAGGTACCCTTCCGTTATGAATATTATAGATGTCTGATGTATAATAAATACACCTCCCATGTACTTTAATTTACATTATAATATTTCATTATGAATATGGCAATGACACGAGGACCTGGTAACTGTATTTTTCCTGCATATGGCCATTGCAAATCAATGTGACGTCCTGTCTTCTCTTGAGTCGGATGTCTCTTCGTCCACTTGTATATACTACTCTCATGAACCTACTTGTTTATACATGGTGTTTCCTTTCTCCCTTCAAGAGAATCAGTCACAGGATGTAATGAACCCTACTTTGGCTCGATAAGGAGCCCCCAACAAAAACCCCACTGCCCTAGGCCAACCGTTTCTTAATCCAGGCTCTATGACCCGGTGACTTATAGAGAGAAGTTGAAATTTAAGGCTACCTGTATCGACTGGCCAGATTCCTCTTGGGAAATTGAAAAAAAAGTTAATCTGGAAAATGGGCGACATTTAACCGGGAATGGAATGCCAGTTGTTGACAGCTTATGCTGAAACTGGCAATGTAGTATCAAGTGCCCTCGATACAGTTATCCAAAACTACAGCATAGTAAAGCCAAATATTGTGAGCATCCCTTTTGAGAACAAACAAGTGAGATCAATATTAGGACCACGCGAGTTTCCTTTTTATTTTCTCAAGAAAAGACCCCTGCTTTTTAATTGTAAATTTAGGCTACTGAATAAATGATGAAAAGGCACTCCATTTATTTATGAAAAAAAAAAAAAAAAACTTTTTTCGAACGAAACTGTAGACAAAAAGAGCAAGTTAAGGTTTATTCATTGGCTACTTCCGTATTCTACCACAGATCAGATAAAGCCTGGCATTGTACCATATAACGTGAATTTACACTTTTGGGTATTATTGACCATGAATATGCATGTATGTAAATCTATTCAATGATAAGAAAAAAAATCTGGATGAGCATACATTTGACTCAGTTTCATGAAAATAGAAATCATCACCGAGAAACACAAACGGAAATACAGGCGCTCAAATTCTCAGTAATGACAGTAGTCACTTCCAATTAATAAATTCAAAAGTCTTCTTTGCAAGACTAATGGAGTTCGGAAAAAAAATAAAGTGTCTGGCAGTCATCTAAAACACAGGTACGTAATTCTTTAAGGAATACCATTTCAAAAACCGGGTCGCAAATTCCAGAAATGTATAAACTAGTATTGCACCAACCCCTTTTTTTTTTTATGCCCTGGGTTAGGTTAGGTTAGTTTACGTTAGTTAGTAATTTGGGTGTAGGAAACATCATGAAATTATTTTCAAGAAGATTCTATGGTTAGTTTTTAAGATATGGCTTCCCGTTTTTTTCAGGGAAAGTTCCAGTACTCGGTTATAGTTTGGAAATATAATCAAATTTTGTTTTCACATTGTCCGCGAATTTTCGTCCCCTCTGCTGAATCCCCTTTAACTCCGGGGAAATCTCGTTCCCCGATTGAATTTCCGTTCCATCTGCTCCATTTTTGTCCTTTCCCTTCTACTACAGAATTTCTTTACCTCGACGATGATAGTAATGAGGATTAGCACGATGAATACGAATGGTTTGGGGAGAGTTCTGAAAAGAATGGACGGGGAACTGCAGTTGGCCTTTTACTAAATCCTCTCGGAACTGGTATGAAACCCTCGTGGAGTTCTTTAAAACTTTTTATGAATGAAAAGGCAACATCCTTTTTTTCCCGTTTTTTTTCTCCTGGCGAGTGCATCTCGCTTTCATTAATTATCGGTAACGTTTACAACTTGCGTGTGAGGGAAAAATCTTACAGGCATCTCGCGTAAGCTGGAGGTCGGATCACACCCTGTTTTCGAACACTGTGAACATACACCTGGTTTCATATTCGTATGCTGTCTGCACAGGTTCCGTCGTTATGTTGATAGAATCCAATAAACAGCAATATACTCGTTAATAAAAAAACATAACACAATAGAACAGTAGTGTTTTAAAGATTCTTGAAAAAAAAAAAAAACTTAAAACTTCACAGTTTCTTGTCATCTATTGCTTATGACCACAGCTCTTCATTAAGTATTTCTCTCATATTCCCAAAATAAGTATTGTGAATTATGCTATACGAATGTTTAGCCACAAAATTAGCTCTATAACCGCTGAATCAGTCTGTTAAAAATATATATGATCAACGGTGAAATAGTCTCTTTCCTCAAACGTGATTTTTTGGTCAGTAAAAAACTTATGTCTCTTCGCGAGATATATCCAGGTTTCAGTGCCAATTAAATTCTGTAAATTCTGTATTCACACACAAACTACTGAGTCATACCTTTATTTGCCAACTTATATAATCTTTCTCTTCGACGACCAAACTATCTTCAGACTGATGTTTTTCTTCCTTATTATCAACATATTTACACATTCTCTGACTCATGGCAAGTCTAATAAATAAAAAACAGTGTATACTCAGTAAATATATTCTCCGATCACTGGCTTGCCATCTGGCTAACAATTTGCATGGAGAGCGAGAAACACCTAAGCTCTCATGGCGACTTGCTGACATGAAATTTACAATGTTTGGTGGTGGAGCAACATCAGCTATGGCGAAAATCACAGTCCCAAGTGCGTGCTGACTTCTAATGTTGGCATGTTCTGTCGCTGCTGCATGTATATTTCCCATACTTGGCCGTGTCAAATAATCTGTTCTCTTTCAGCATGGTACAAGGAAGAATACCTAATTATGCTTCCTTCCTCGCAGTACTGGAATGTGGTTATTAGACTGGGCTTATTTCTGGCGTTTGTCTCACCCTTCTCTCTAGATTCTATATTTTTTCTCCTTCTTCAATGATGAAAAGTTAAGTGTATCTTAGTTTTATCAGACCACTGAGCTGATTAACAGCTCTCCTCGGGCTGGTCCGAAGGATTAGATATTTTTACGCGGCTAGGAACCAATTGGTCACCTAGCAACGGGACCTACAGGTTATTGTGGGATCCGAACCACATTATATCGAGAAATGAATTTCTATCACCATAAAGAGTTTCCTCTGATTCCGTGTTGGCCGAGCCGGGAATCGAATTTCGGACCACCGGATTGGTAGCCGAGCGCCAAAACTACTCGTCCAACGAGGAACTTCTTCAGTAATGACACTTTTACCTTCACATGGCAGATCGGAGGTAAAAACAATGATGTGGTCTGTTAACCGTGAAATAAAGGATGGACCTAATGAGCAGAAAACTTCCATATTGACTTCATGTATACACAAACAGAAGGCTCAACTGTAGCAGGTCGAACCACCTTACACGTCCTGTGCCTGTGAATCTTAACTTACACATGATTCCATCTGCAAACTCTTTCCAAGTCTTCCTCTCCTCGTTTCTCCAAACTACTGGGTCATACCTTTAGTTGCCTAACTTATATAATCTTTCTCTTCGACGACCAAACTATCTTCAGACTCTGATGTTTTTCTTCCTTATTATCTACATATTTACACATTCTTCATATTCCAGCACCTACTCCTCACCACACAAGCGACTCATTTTAACAATTCCAAAACTTTTTCTTCCATTTACATTCGACATCCACAAATACTTCTTACGAAATAAAGTGGCTCATCAGTTCCTTTACGCATTCCAACTTTGGCTCCACAGACAATTTATTCAACAAAGTTTCTTAGAGGATTTTGATAAATTTCATCCTTCCAGTCTTCTTGACTTACATGTCAGTATACATATTTGTTCCCAGCATTCACAAAAACTTTCCAGTTCTTTCATTAAGCCTCTGCGGTTTCTCTTCACATTGGGAAGTCATCAGCAGAGAGTATAAGCCGTTACATCACAATATGAACAGGCACATCTTGCATATTTCTAGTCATTCTAGATTACAGATTTGATAGAAAATAGCGAATTCAACATTAAATATAATAAATGAATTGAATATATATATATATATATATATATATATATATATATATATATATATATATATATATATATATATATATAAACACTTCAAAAGGTTCCATGGTACATCTTAGTAGAATACCATGGTTTATTTAAGAAACGTTTCGCAGACAAAAGACACGGTGCATCACCAGCCTGTAAAAATAAAAAAAACAATAACATTGTAAAAGGCATTCACAGGAAATACTAAAAATATAAAAAAATTAAAATTTTGCCCTCCCTTCTTTGTCTCTTACCTTGGAGGGTTAGCGTTTCAATCCGCTCTCTCTTGGTTCTTTCAATTTTGTAATATTTCTAGAATTTCTTTTTATAATGTAATTGTTTTTATTTTCCCAGGCTGATGATGCACCGTGTTTTTTGTGTGCGAAATGTTTCCTAAATAAACTATGGTACTCTACCAAGATGTATCATGGAACCCTCTGAAATACTGTGATATTGCCGACTGGAGACTATATATATATAAGTTCATCACACGACTGCTTCTATTTTTGTGCGCATAAAAGAACAGCGCTAATTACGTGATGAGAGCGAGATGCATTCATCAAGAGGAAAAGCTTGGAGAGAGAGAGAGAGAGAGAGATGTTGCCATTTCACTCAAAGTGTTAATGAAGAACTCCACGGATATTCCATACCAGTTCTGAAAGGATTTTATTAAAAGGCCAACTACATTTCCCCGTCCATTCTTTTCAGAACTCTCCCCAAAGCATTCGTATTCATCGTGCTAATCCTCATTACTATCATCGTCGAGGTAAAGAAATTCTGTAGCAGAAGGGGAGGGGCAAAAGCGGAGCAGATGGGACGGAAATTCAATAAAGGGAACGAGAATTCCCCGGAGTTAAAAGGAATTCTGCAGAGGGTACGAAAACATGTAAACAAAGCTTGATCATTAGGGTCTTGACCCGGTTGCATATTCCCAAACTGTAACCGACTACCGGGACCTTCCCTGAAAAAAGCGGGACGCAATATCTTAAAAACTAACCACAGAATCCTCTTGAAAATAATCTCATTATCTTTCCCACACTCAAATTACCATTACTTCTTACTGAACTGACCTAACCTAACCTAACCCGACCTAACCCAACCTAATCTAACCTGACCTTACCTAACCCAACCCAACCCAACCCAACCTGGGGTTATGGCAAATAAAAAGAAAAACTGGGGCTGGTGCAATACCAGTATATATCCTCGAGAATTTGCGACCCGGTTTTTAAAAGTGTTCAAATGCCACATGGTCACAGCCTTCCTTTGCAGATTTAAGAAGCCACGTACCTCTATTTCAAATATCGAGTCTTGGACACACATTTTTTACAGCATGGTGTACTTATAAAAATACATCCGGTATTTTTGCTTTTATTCATCATTCAACAGAATTGCAAATATGGATATTCAAAGTCAATGAAAATAAAAAGTGTAACAATGTAATGCGGTATAATGCAAGGCTATCACTGAACTGTGGAAGAATACTGAAGAGGCAAGTTAATCATCCTTAACCTGTGAATTGTGTATGTAGCTTTCAACATTTTTGTATCCATACGACATTAATTTTCATAACCAATTTAATGACTTGACTGTTGAATGCAGAATCTTTTTGGGAGACATCATGGAAAATAACGCGCCCTTACATTCATCCCCAAATTTATCATTACTTGTTGATAATTCCAAGAGGGATGGATATAAGTTATCAGTTATCAGTATCTGGGTCATTTTACACTATCCTGCCAAAATCAAAATAGATGCAAACAACTGATGTTCCTCCTCTTAATGGATTGCCTGTTTTCCAGAATAACACTTGCTTGATAATGTCGCAGGAGGCTTCTGTACCCAATCGCTACGGGTAACCTAAGATTATAGTTTCTCTATAAGGGTACATGTACACTGTAGATATTTTACCTAGATTTGCTCTGGCTACAGCTCTCTAAATAGTGTAAACAGCAGTGAGAGTGGTCTAGCTAGACTTAACCTCCAATATTAGAAAAGTTGTTGTTGTAAGCTGGTGGTGTAGTGGACACGAGGTGGAGAGCATGTCCCGCGACTACTCTAGATCTATTTGTGGACTTACATTGATAGATTTTTTCGATCTAGGGAGAGAACTTCCTTACAGCGTGAGTAAATTGACGTCCAATGAAGAATGGAAAGAGTTATTTCTTTTTCTTGAAATGAGCATATTGTCTTTTAATTTTAGGGGGCCACTTTTTCCAGCAAAACGTTCATAATCTTCAGAACACATATTTATAGGATATACAGCATCGTCATCACCCAAATCTCTTAAAAGTCTGGCATGTGCTCCCTCCTCATTTCGCCTGGCTATCCCTTCTCTTGCCCACACACTTCTCTATATCTTTTCTTATGTACCTTCATGACTAATGTCACAGCTGCAGCAACTAGGTGCCTGGTCCGTGACATCTCATCACTGAGTCTCTCAAGTCCAGTCAAACACTCTCCAGAGTGTTTGACTAGGACTAATGGTAGAGTATTCTCACTAGATTTAATCTACCACCACTCACTCTGTGGCGGGATCACAAGCTAGGAAAAACAAGCTGCAAAACCCTCCCCACATTAACCTAATCACTCCTGCTATCCAACCCACCCCAGTCACACTTTCTTCTTTACACAACAAAATACATAGACGCAGGACAATTGACCTATAGCTACAAAAAACAAAACAAAAACAACAAAAACAACACAAAACACACATATGTACTTACCAACTCTCCAGATACTCCGGGCTATCCTGTGCTGTCCACTGGTCGAGGTCACTAGAGATACCAACAACAACCACCAAGGACCACAAGCCAATAACAACAACAGCACAACAACCAAGGACAACAACAACACAACATCAATCAAGGAACACAACCACAACTCGACACAACAACAAAACTCAACAACACAACAACAAAAAAGGAAAAATCACAACCCAAGACCACTGCACAAACCACAAGCAACACAAAAAACAACAGCACAAAAGGCAACCCACACACCTACCAACAACATCAAAGAACAACAGCAGCTCACCAATAACAACCCTTAACAACTCACCACACCAAGAAACCACAACAGCTCCCCAACAACAACCCTCAACCACAACAACTCACATAACTCAACAGGAACTCGCAAGCACAACAAATCCAACACAGGCACAACAACTCTAATCAACCACTAATATCAAACCCAACAACAATCAGCAACAAACCAGTAACAATTCAAAAACACACCACTTGACTGACTATAGCTATCAATGTCTTCACAGACCACTGTCGACACTACTGTCTCTCACAGCTTCTGACTAACGACTCAGAACTCTGATCTCTACCAGCAGACAACCCAGCAGAACTCACTAACAGCCCAATACAGTCGTTAACTATCCATACAGCCAATTACACCCTCTCTCTCTCTCTCTCTCTCTCTCTCACACACACGCACACACACAGACGTTGTCAAATGGAACTCCATAACTCCTCCATAACTCGACCGAAGCTCTAGGGAGAGCAAATCATGGTGCACTGTACACACATTTTAGATTAGTTTCACTAGAGGACGCCAGGTCTAGCTGGATTTCAATCTACAGTGTACAAGTACCTTAAGAGTCATCAACCCCTAGACTCCGCACTGAGAAAAGGCTGGCTGGTGTAAACAATACAGTTTTGATCAGGTATCTGAAACTATAAATATAAAATAAAGTACAATATTTTAGCAGGAGCTGCAATTCTTCTATAGTAACCGAAATGCATTTATAAAATGCGAGTATTATCACAGCTGGTGGTTTAATACCAATCATATCCAGAGTTTCAAGTAGGCTCCGCAATGATCCCATACGCTTTTGACATTATAAAGCCTCCTTGTAACTGTTTCTTTATCTTCAGGCAATAAAAGAAACAACATTTCTCCAGTTACTTAGTCGAAGATTTTTTTTCACAATACAAACTCACAAATCTTGGAAGTTTCTTTTGAGTTAATAGTGTAACTTAAAACTCATTCGTTACCTCGCAATGTCACATCAAAATTTTAAGATTTACAGGACAATTGAATACAAATATATTCACCTCATTTCGCCATCATAGTCAGATGGTTCATCACAGAATCTAAGTTCAAATTATCAGAATGTCACAGCTAATAAACGTTTCCAGTTATTATATCCAAATATTGTTCTCAGGCGCAGAACCAACTGTAAAGCCACATAAAAGGTGACTTAAAGCACAGCTGCTGCCTTGCAGTCGTACTTTTTTTTAGTAAAAGGCAAAGGCCCACCGCCAATAACTGTGGAAACTGCTGACTTGCAGGTGGACTTTTTAGTCAAAGGTGAGGCCCACCGCCAATAACTGTAGTTGATGACAGCCAGGGCATATCGTCGTAAAAACCACTTTGCCAAATAATAAACCATGCCTGATGTTGTAAGGAAAGGCACATCAGGCAACCAACCCCTTTGTGCATTGATAACGGTGGGAAAGAAGAAGACTGATAAGTGGAAACTGCATTCTTGTCACCCTCACATATGTATATTGATTAATGACAACTGAACATAGTCAAATCCAAAATGCCTAGCAATACACCGTTTCCCGTCTCAGAGGTCGGTTGATTTCACGCATTGTCCTCATCATATTGTAACCTAATAAAGAACCTACATTTTAGAGATGAGCTCGTTTCACGGCTCATCCAAACCGACAACCACCAATATTTCATCCGTGGATTTTATCCATCCACCATTGTTTGTTTGTTTGTATGTATGGTGTTTTACGTTGCATGGAACCAGTGGTTATTCAGCAACGGGACCAACGGCTTTACATGACTTCCGAACGTCACGTCGAGAGTGAACTTTTCTATCACCAGAAACACATATCTCTAACCCTTCAGTGGAATGCCCGAGAGTCTAACTCGCGGTTGACGAGTTGGCACGCCAACACCATACCGGCCACGCAACTGAGGCTCTATCCATCCACCATCTCCTCTCTACCATTTTCCCCAACTTTCTTTAATGACATAAAACAAGACTATTCCAATGGAATTGGTTCTTAACATTAATCTTAACTAATCCATTTTTGGAATAAAAATTTGAATAATTGTAACAGGAAAAAAAAATTACCTGGAGTATAAACATACATTAAACAAGTTTTATTTCTAACCAAACATTTTGTGAAAAATGCTCTGGTGTTCTTTTGCCTCAAGGAGCATCATTTAATTGAGAGAGAGAGAGAGAGAGAGAGAGAGAGAGAGAGAGAGACGAGAGAGAGAGAGAGAGAGAGAGAGAGAGAGAGAGAGAGAGAGAGAGAGAGAGAGATTGGGGTAAAGTCAGTGAACTATAATCGTACTGAATGTACAAAATCTTTCAGCAAAATCAGGGTTCCCCCCCCTCCTCCCCACTTTCCTAAGTAAATCCCTGCTAAAAAAATCTCACCTTACTAAAGAAACAAAATAACACTAGCTGGGAACTTGTGAGGATTGGAACAATAACCAAAAGCAGAGACAAAGATGAAAATGAAAGCACAGAGCAGTATAACTGTGACTCTGTCGAAGTTAAAAGCTTGAGAGAGAGAGAGCGACTGACACTTTCTGCAGATTTGAAATCCGGACTCTCTCTCTCTCTCTCCATTCAACACCTTCCCTCCACGCGGTTTGCAAGACAGTAACAATCTGCAGGGGAAAGGAAGGGGACATGGAACTGGAAACAGCTGAACTCGAGGATATGAACTACGCTGGGTGGTATTCTGTTGTCTTGAATATCTTTTAGAGAGTCAACTTCCTCTGTCATGAATATCTTTAAAGAGTTCACTTCCTCTGTCTTAAATATCTTTGGGAGTATCCACTTCCTCAAAAGAACTTTCTTATATGTAACCCATTACTCTATTTCTAAATGCTCGCAGAGCCCTCCTCAAAATTTAAGACCATATTATTTTATAACTATATCAGTCTTTCTGGCATAATCCTGCCGAAGAATAATTTTTTTTACCCTTTTCCCGCTTACATTGTAGCCGTTTGTCAATGCGATATGCGCAATGTCCATCTACCCTGATTACTGAAAACTTCCGTATGAAGTGGCCAAAAATGCTGCAGAAGAGTTCCACAGCTACTCAAATCACCATTCGGTATTTCCCAGGATTTAATAATTCAAAATGCTCATGCGTTTCTGCTAAAAAATAAATCATGTCATAAACAAGGAAAAATTATGTTGATCGAGCGAGTTCCACACATTTTCTGTTTACCATGTATTTTTTCAACTTTTGCATATATATGTATGCATTTGTATTTGCAGGAAAGGGCTTTGGAATATTTAAAGTAAACTTAAATAACTACATAAATTCCTCTTAGTTTTTTTTATTAAAATTAAAAGTAAACGCACAATTATATATATAAATATATATATATATATATATATATATATATATATATATATATATATATGTGTATATGTATATATATATATAGATATTATATATAGATATATATATATATATATATATATATATATATACTATATATATATATATATATATACCTATATATGGTATATATATATATTATATATATATATATATATCTATATATATATAATATATATATATATAGAGAATATATATATATATATATATATATATATATAGATATATGCAGAAGCCAGGTACTATGTCGTACCTCTAAGTAAATGGGGATACAATCCACAATGAAGTAAATTCCTCTTGTAGTTTAAAATATAGTTCTTGTATAGGATTAGAGCTTTCGACCATCAACAGTTGATGGTCGAAAGCTCTAATCCTATACAAGAACTATATATTTTAAACTACAAGAGGAATTTACTTCATTGTGGATTGTATCCCCATATAGATATATATATATATATACATATATATATATAGATATATATATATGATATATATATAATATATATATATATAATATATATATATACATATATAATATATATATATTATATATATATTATATATATATATATATATATATATATATATATATAATATATATATATATATATATATATCTATATATATATATCTATATATAATATATATATCTATATATATCCTATTGATATATATATCTATATATAATATATATATAGATATATATATATATAGTATATATAGATATATATATATATAGAGTATATATCGATATCTATATATATAATAAATTATATATATATATATCTATATATATCTATATATATATATATATATATATCTATATAGATATATATCTTATATATATATTATACGAGGTATAATATCTATATATATATTATATATATATATAAATATATATATTATATAAATACATATATATATAGCATATATATATATATACATATATTATATGTATATATATATCTAATATATACATATAGATATCTATATATATATATAATATAATATATATATATATATAGTTATATAGACAGTATAATATATACAATATATATATATAATAGACATATATATAATATATATATATTTATATATACATATATATAATAATAATATTTAATAATAAAATTATTTATACATATATATAATAGATATACTATATATATATATATAATATATAATTAATACTATATCTCTATATATTATATCTATATATCTATATTTAATATATATATTATCTAATCTATATGATATCATTATATATCTCTCTAATATACTATATATATGATAGGTATATAATCTAGATCTATATCTCTATATAATATAATATCTATATATATATATCTACATAATCTCTATAGACATCTATATCTAATTCAACATCTACGACTCTCTTATTATCCTATATATATATATCATCGGCCTTTATAGTTAGTTCCTCGCCTCGTGGTATTCTCTTACTATAATACACTATATCTCGATATCCATCTATATCTATCTCATATATAGATAATATATATTACTACATATATAACATCATATATATACATATATATCTAATATACATATATATCTATATAACATATAATATATCTATATCCATATATTATCTATATACAATATATATCTATATCATATCTATATCTATATTATCTATAAATATCTATCTACATATATAGATCTATATTATCTATATAATCTATATACATAATATATATCTTATATATCTATTATATCAATATACATATATATATCTATATTATCTATAATATATATATACTGTTCTCTATAATCTCTTATATCTCTATATCTCTATTCTCTATATCTCTATATCTCTATATATATATATCTATATCTCCTATATATATATATATATCTCTATATAGATATATATATATATCTATATAGATATATAGATATATCTCTATATAGATATATGATATATCTCTATATGATATAGATATATCTCTATATAGATATATAGATATATCTATATAGATATATAGATATCTCTATATAGATATATAGATTATATCTCTAGATAGATATAGAGATATTCTATAAGATATATAGATATTCTCTATATAGATTATAGATAGATCTCTATATAGATATATAGATATATAGATTATAGATTATAGATATATAGAATAATATAGATTATAGATATATAGATATATAGATATATCTTCCTATATAGATTATATAGATATTGATCTCGATTATAAGATATATAGATATATAAGAGTAGTCTATATATATAGATATATCTCTACAGCCCAAGACACAAGAGACAGGAGACACGGACGAAAGAGACACGAGACACAGAGACACAGAGACCAGAGACACAGAGATTATAGATATAGATGGTATAGCTATAGATACCGATACAGATGATATAGATATATATATAGATATAGACTATATAGAATATAGATTTAGATACATATATATATAGTATAATATATATATATAATATATATAATATATTATATATATATATACAGGGCAGTCCCGGGTTATGACGGGGGTTCCGTTCTTGAGACTGGTCTTAAGCCGAAAATTGTCGTAAGCCAGAACATCGTCACAAATCCTAAGAAAACCTTACTTTTAATGCTTTAGGTGCATTGGAAACTATGTAAACGGCATTCTTATGGCATTTGTCATAAAAAAAAACCTTCAAATATTGATTATTTTGCATTTTTGGTGTCATATTTCATCTGCCAGATGAGCGTTGTGGGCGTCTAAACCCTGGAAATAATGTCTGATGAATATAATTGAAAAGCGTTGTAACCTCGGAACACTGTAAGCCGAGATCATCGTAACCCCAGGGACTGCCTGTATATATATATATCTGTATTATATATATTATATATATATATATATATATATATCTATATATATATATATATTATATATATATATATATATATATATATATATATATATATATATATATATATTATATATATATATATATATATTATATATATATATATATATATATATATATATATATATATATATGAATGATAATTTCGTTCTCTCGTGTCGTGGATTCTAACCAGCGGACAGAGGAGAAATCTGGACTTCAGTGACATTACTGAGTCGGCAATGTCACTGAAGTCCATCGTTTGTCTTTCCATCGTGGACAACTTCTCGAGGCCTATTGGCCCTGGGAAATGGATAAAAGAGTGCTGTGTATGTGTTAGTTCTTGGCCCTTCCTAGCCCCCAAAAATGTCATCTGACCAACTTCGAACCATCGCGCCAGTGACCCTGGCATCTAATAATTCAAGTACACCAAACACAAATTCCGCACTCGTAAACAATTGTCTTTACTTATACAGTACCAATTAAGCCGTTCCAACGTCGAGTGTGCTACCAGAACATATTGTCCTAAAGTAATCCACGAAAAGCTTATTTTCCGTCAAGAAAATATCACGTACCACTGAGTAGCTATGGACTTGCTTAGTGGAAATCTATGTCGATGACCCATAGTATCTGCCTCCAAAGGGGCCTGCCCATCTAAGCCTACCTGCATTATACCATAAGGGAGAAAATTCCTTCCAAACGGTAAAATCCCTTTCAGAAAAAAACTGAAAAAATTCGTAACAAATTGAGGATAAAAATTACAAATTTTCACGGATCTGGGATGAGATCAAAGGAGCGCAGAAATCATTAGACAATCATACAGAAAGGAATCAGACTTCTTTAAAGAGGCATCTACTATGACGTCGAGAGAAGTGAGGTTGCTGCTACATGAGGTCAAGGTAATCATAGCATTCCAAGTGAGATCTACTTTCTCTTTTTTGGATGAAGCACCCGCATCACTTACTATACACCTGTCAGAGGGGACTGATGGACTCACAGCTTCCTATCCCTCCCCAATGCCCCAGTGGAAGACCTATCTTCACTGAAATTCACCAGCCCCAGTGAGTGAGTCTCCCGACCCTATCTCTCTCCCACAACCCCTCGTTGTGGATGATGATGAGAATGATCATGAGGAGATTGGCGGTTGGCAGACTCAAACCAGTAGAAAGAAGAAAAGAGCTTCTTGACTGCCTGCTGGACCAAAGCCAAACAATAACGAATCACCTCGCCCATAACCTGGCAAGAGATGCCATATTGTTAGTCACAATTTGCGCTCATCGGTGAAGCTAGTCGCCATAGTATAGAGTGTCAAGATTCTCACGGGCTCTGACCCTCTCATCTTCTATGAGATCCTATGCAAAATTAAACAAAGTGGCTGACAGGATTACCTGCCTATTTCAACACCTCAGTGTTCTTGAAGGCGAGAACTTTGGTCCTTATATAAAAGTTTTAAGACCTAACCTAATCCGGGAACAAACCGCCCCCTCCCAGTGATATAGATGCAGGCTTGCCTTTGGCCGCAAGTGCCAGATAACTTCCCATAGTGAGGAGTGACTGCCCATCCCCGCTGGCCAATTCCCCCACCACCCAAATTCATTTCCCTACCTCATGAATGACCAAGGATGTATTTGATATAATTTCATAGAACATTTTTGGACTCAAGTAGAACATTCCCTTCCTAAACATGTTCTGCAAAAACTTCAAAGGCATCATTGCACTAAAAGAAATGCTCCTCTAGCCACATGACCTTGTCATCTTCGTTTCAGTGCATGAAGACATCAGAGCTTTCTCGACCTCATCGATGCAACTTACTGATCACATCGTAGCCGGTCGCCCAAAAGGGGTCCTTTCTTTCCTGTGGCACAAATATTTAGACAATATAGTGAATGTGATGACCTCTAGGGGTGATAGATTGCTGGGGCTTCAAGTGACACTAAGGGACTCTTAAGGTTCTTATAATTAATGTTTATATGCCCTAGGAAAATACAAATAATTTTGATAAATACTGCATGATCCTAAGTGAGTTACACAACATTATTCACGACACTACTGCTGATCATATTTACATAACTGGAGACTTTTAATTCACATCCCACAAAATAATTTTATACCGAAATGACTTGCTTCTGTCAAAATAACACTCTCCTAATTAGTGATGTAATGCTTCTCTCTCTCTCTCTCTCTATCTATACCAATGTGAAATGAGTATTGAGAATATAATTAAACCACCATTATGAATATGATTCGTTATCTTTGAATTGTTTTGTTATTGATAATCAGATGTGATGAGTATGACATTCTTTGGAACGTAGATGTCATCATTTTGACTCTCCGTGGAAACAGAGGTCTAAAGGACAAGACTCAGCAATGTCTAGAAAATTAGAATCTGGCTATTACCCTTGTGTTTGGAATGACTTTCAATCCCTAAATCACAAAACTAAGAAGCTATCACAGAGAGTAGGAGAAACCGTCAGTAATGAAGATATTGCACGAATGTGGGGCGATCACTTCAGCGCTATCCTGAATATCAAAAACAATCATGACTCCCAAAGGTACCTCCTTACCGATAACACTCCCTTTAATTTCGCTGATCATTTTATGCCAGGTGACATCAGCGGTGCCATAACTTCCCTAATAGAAGCTTTATAATTCTGCCTACCGATAATTTATATTTGCTAGCTGCCCTATTCAGTGCATGTAAAATTTACCAGTTTCTTTCAGACTCCCTATTCTTAGTTCACTTAATACCATTAATCAAAAACAAGCTAAACGATGCAGCTGATCATGGCAATTGCATTGGAGATACTAAAAACGAAAATTGTGTGTGTGTGTGTGTGTGTATGTGTTTGTGTGCGTGTCATGATGTAGGGGCTTGATTTTGAGTTATTAACCTTTCTGGGGGTCACATAGAGGCAGTGTGCAAAATTTTGTCTGGGTCTGTCAAGCGGTTTGGATTTCTATAGCATCCAATGAAATATAGAAACTTTCACCTTTATACACACATACACACACACATATAATGATCGGAACATGCAGAAAAAGGTATATTATCATGATGATGCTTTGTGTACAAATCTATAATTACACATAGAACATCATATTAAGATAAGAATTTCAACAAATTTCTTTTACTCTAGTTAATTCATAGTCAGCTTATTTCACCTATTTTACTGAAAGCAAGTAAGTACAGATGACTATTTTTTCAACGAAAATCCATGAGGAGGAAATAAAAAAGTTTTAGTATTGTGAATGATATGAATAGCTAGTCTGCCAAATGCTTTTGACTTCATGTAGCGTCATACAAAACGTTATAAACTTTTCTCGTTTATAGCTACACATGAACAAAGCTGGAAGGGCAACAGCGCTTCTGGCGTTGGCGAATGAAATGAATAAAGGCTATTTGTTATTTGGAACGTTTGATTTCATTCTATATACAGGTACTTCCGTCACTACGATGACCAAATAAACTAACTAGAGTACTTCAAGTTTATTTATGGATACAATCCTAACATGGCGTTCCATTTTCTATTCACAGAATGTTTTAAGCGCATTTGCCCCGATCATGATGCCATTCGGCGGATATTCCTTTGGCTTTTTAATTGAGTTTTTTTTTTATTTAATATCTCAGCATTTCAGTTGTTTAGATTCTCATTAAGAAAACTTTCTAAATAAGATGAAGGATCTGAATCTTAATTTCCCTTGTTGATTTGCCGTATTACTTCACGTCTTGGATATTTCTTGATACATACCCTCCACTTTCTTAATGCTTATATGTTCCCAAAAAAGTTCGAACACAATCTAGATAGCACACCTCTAACAGTGCCACTCAACAGTGACTAAATGTGATCAGGTCAATGAATGCAGTTATACCTTATATTTGAGAATCATTTAAACTTCCAAGAGCTAGAATCTTTCATAGCCGGCGAAATGTTTTACTTGGTATAAAAGCCATGCACTCACCTAACTTCTCCCAAACTATAATCACTCATGTAATTAACTTTGGTTACCTACTTCCATCAATCATTATTCCAAAATATGATATTGCTTCCTATGCCAAGTTCCTTGATCTCCTCTGTAGCAATGACTCCAGGAGCATCGATACTTTCCTTGAAGTCAATACCTCTTAAAAGAACGCGCATATCAAAAGAATCAACAGTTATTTGGTCCCAGTGTTTGGTCTCCGGCCTAGACCTGGCATTTTATTCTAATCTTTCGGGCCAGCCTTATGAGAGCTGAAAGTCAAGTCAGTGGTCTGGTTAAACCTCTTTTACAATAACAATAACATTTAAGAGGCTTAAAAGGAAGGACCCGTTAATTCTACCAATGTCCCAAAGAAATCTGAATGATTCTTCTTGGCACGATTCCTTTATGATACTCAAGGTGTAAGATGTACCAATAAATTGGAGGTTTATCTGTACATCAGTTACATCAAAGCAGATGTCTCAAGGTAAACGAACAACCCCATTATCTACTGACATGTCGACAACACTTATGAAAGTTGAAGAAAAACATCCTACAACTACTCAAGAAACCTTTGAACCATAAGTAATTCACAGATCAGCAATGAGAGGAACAATAATGCTAAGCTTTTCTGCATTGATGCCTTAAATTTCTATTCCAAGTATACATACATGCAACATTCTATATGAAGGCCACCAACTCCAAGCCCTGCCTCAACAATGCTAGTGAGTGCACCATCTGACAACTCAATTCTGCCATTGTCGCCTAAATCTACTTTATCCTCTTTCACTGAGATAACTGGGTTGCTATCTATGAGGAAGTCTAGAGGGTTCATCAGCAACTTGTAAACATCACCACCATTAATAACATCATCAAGAGGGTACCAACATGGATTATCAACAGTAATAATGGATTATGATAGTGAACATAGATGTCTCTTCATCTTAGAAGCCACGTATATCAAAGAAGAAAAATCATCATCCTAGAAGCCCCGTATATCAGAGAAGAAAAATCATCATCAAAATAATGAGTAATTAAAACTTATCCTTCTTTTAAACATCTTGACATGTAACCGGCATCCCTAAGGGATGACCACAATGATGGAGTTCCTCGCCATACTGACTGGTCCGACGACATCTTACATTCGAGTATCACCTTCAAGGCTGACCATTACTGTGGTGCAAACGAGTGCTGCACGTGATACCTTGAATTCACTGTCCGTGTCTATATCTAAGTACCTTGCCCCCTCCCCCTACAGTTATTGGGTTGTTACCCATAAAGAACTTGAGAGATTATTCTATAACTTGAAGATCACTGGTATAATAAGAGTAACGTTAAAAAAAATAACAATGAATAAACAAAACAACCACCTATTGTTGAAACCAGATGATAACAGCCTGTAAAAAGGACAGAATAAGTAAAAAACATATAGTCATGTTCGTCCTGCTGGGAGCGAGATGGAGATAAATAGAATCATCTATTATTGTTCTAATAATACTCTTCAATCAGTTATTCCTCCCTCCAGAACAATATAAATCCATATCAAACTGAGCTCTCCACAGACGTTGTTCCTGTCACCTCGAAGATGACACCATTACGAGGTATTATCGTATCAAAACAGTTCTATTTCTCTACAGAGCTAATGGTACCAGGCACATAAACGTTGGATTATGGTAGAAGCCATAGAAGCTACAGCTTTCAAGAGGCTCATTTTCATATCAAAGAAGTGCTATGAGCATCCATTTGGACTATTTCTTTTCCTCGACCAAACTAGAAAATTTAAAGGAATAATTGAAGGAGTACAGTGAAGGAAATTTTGAATAGAAGAAAAAGGGAAAGAACTAAAGTAACATATTTCATGTCAAGATCCAGTACAAGTGACCCCTTTTCTTGTTTTAACCATTTAAAAAGCCGTGAGAATATTTTTGACTTATCCTCTTCTTCTTTTGTCCCTTAACAAGGAAGCGAAGATGGAAAACACCTTAATGCTATTTTAAGGACGTGTCAGGCATGATTTAAAACCTGTCATCCACTCGTCAGGTTTAGCTACTGGGACTTTGCCAAATCCCAAAATGGGTCACCTGCACTTCAGGGACCAGAGCCCCCTTTCCCATTGTAATCCTTTGTATTACGGCATCAGATCTAATTTGACCTCTAGGTCGCGAAAATTCGCACATCTCCCATGAGGTCTGACTGACCTGTCCTAATCCTTCTACCTGACCCCTTTCGCCCTCACCATTGTTGTCAGAACCCTCCACATCTGTGACCAATTCCTCACACCTGCATGAATGATGCCTAACCTGATTCCTCTTGATCCAAGCTAGCCTTATTGTAATCTGTCTTCCACCCTTCCCCTAACAAATATTATTCTATGATAAAACAGAAATTATAATAAAGATGACGAGTTTTACTTAATCAACACGAATAAAACTAATGAATTCTCAATCAAAGCAATATAAAACTTGTATTTTTCGGAAATCCTGTGTATCCAATCAAACTTTTCTGAGCTGAAGGTAAAAGCACAATCAATTTCTCTGACTAATCTCAACTGACTCATCGCACTCACAAACAATCTACATGCTTCGACTATATTGGTTTCGGTTATGTTACGACAAAAGAAAAACAATGAAATAAACAGGTTTTGGTTTAACTTTGAAGTTGGGGAATACTGATATATTAAAAAAGCGTTTTATGCCCTTTGTAGGCTTCCTTTTAATTTATACTTCATCCAATTACCAGCTATTCCTTTGCCTGGGGAAGCCGTGACTAAAATCACAGTTTCTCTAAATTAACGGAAAGACTCAAGAGCCTCTAAAACCTCCCAAAAGGGAGATTTAATACTTTCTACGTGTGATTTTTGTCTTTCGTCAATTAAAATGGATTGCAAAACCAGACACAAAATTGAATGTGAATTTTTTAACATAAGTCTTGTTCTTGTCTTTTAGACCTTTTGTAATTAACTACTGTCAATTTAAAGCATACCACTGATGGCGAACTGTAAAGTTAGCAATTACTTAGACAAAAGTATAATAAATCACTTAGACAGACCCATGGAAACAATGTGTAGATGTAAACAGTTAGGACAAAAATAACCTAGAGAAACTGAATGTCCTAATAGACCCGAAAGGGATCTTCTGCAACAAGGCAGCCCCTTGAGCATGTGAAGTATGATCCCTTGACGTCCTTGGCAATAAAGGCAAGTGGCTTGGAAAGCACGAGAGTCACACTCGAGGGGAATTCTTCCAACAAGCATGAATGCCAGAATTCCTGAAAGAAGCATGAATGCAAAAAAAGAAAGAGAAAAAAAGGAGTCGTATAATATTTGGGTTGTGGCTAAAATGGAACGCAGATTACTCTCAACACTCAAAATGCTACAGGATGTGGGGACGTGCTCCTCGGCTCTTTCACGGAATGAGAGCTTTTCGGCCATTTTTTTTTTTCTTCCGTTGAATCAAGTCGCGTTTTGAAAAGCGTTATGAATATGCTACGAAGCTGGGAAAGACTAGACTAAGCAGGAGGAGGTGTTTCTGCGACGATGCTTTTTATTTCTTAAAATAAGATAATCGTTAATATTCATATTTTTCATGTTAGATCATTTTCCTTGTAATTAGTGGTTCATAAATTAAAAGGTTTCTGACAAGTTCTGACGAAGAGAAAATGTATGATATATATATATATATATATATATATATATATATATATATATATATATACTATATATATATTATATATATATTATATATATATTATATACATATATACATATCATACATACATACACATATATATATATATATATATATATATATATATATATATATATATATATATATATATATATATATATATTATATATATATATATATATACCTCTACCGAACTTGAAAGGAATAATTGAAGGAGTAAAGAGAGGGGATTTTATTATAAGGAAAATTTTGAATGGGAGGAAAAACGAAAGAACTAGAGGGAAATACTTCATGTCAGAATCCAGTCCAAGTGACCCACCGTTTCCATGTTTTAACTGCTTAGAAAGCCGTGACTTAACCTCCTCTCCTTTTGTTCCCCAACAGCAAAGCATAAATGGAAAAGACTAATTTTATTTTAACGCTATGTCAGACATAATTTACACAGCTTGTCATCTCCCCACAGACCAAACTAACCATCTGACTGCCTTGGTCTTCATTGATTGGGACCATGGCAAAGTAGTTGGACAACCTAATTATGGGGGAGGAAAGTTCCTTAGCCTTCTCCAGGTCCCAAAAATGATTACCGCCTCCACTTTCTGGGCAGGCTAAACACTATCTCTCCGAAAAGCCACCCTCCTTTCCCAGGAATGTGATTGCAGCAGTTTGCAGGTTGGACAGTCTACGTACATCAGGTCGGCTCCAGGAAGGGTGTCGAGGGCCATCTCCTGGCTTTGCAGATGCTAAGGGGCAATGACGATGGCGATATAATAGTCGGTACCATTATTGGTGCAGACACACAGCTTGACAGATTGTTGGCTTAACTTTAGGGACAGACCCCTTATGAATGAGTCAGCTTTCTTTCCTCCTGAATGGTTAAACCAGGCTATGACATACAAGACTGTTGTCGTCAAGTTGAATATAAAATTTATGCATAAGGCCAAACACTGGGACCTATGAGGTGTTTCAGCGCTAAATGGAAACTGCCAGTAAAAAGTTTGAAAAGTGTAACAGGAGGAAAACACCCTACAGTTGCACTATGAATCAAGCGTTAGGAGAGGGTGGATAGTAAGATGAAGAAAGAAAATATGAAAGGAGGTACAGTAAAAGGAACAAAAGTGGTTGCAGTTAGGGGCTCAAGGAACGCTGCAAAGAACCTTTAGTAATGCCTACAGTGAGTCCACTGTATGAGGTCCACTATTGGCACTAATCCCCAACGGGGGGGACTGTTGTCGAACTCAATCAAGGCAGATTCAAGAGGGCACTCTTACAGTACAGTGTGCCAAAGTAGACCTATGAGGTGGCCGAGACAACCATTTCAGCCATGTTTTCGACAGCAAGACCCCTACAGCCATCTGGGGAAGATTACAATAGGGAGGAAGGCAGTCCTTCCATACCTCCCTATCCCTCAGTCCCAGGAAGTGTAACAAGATGGGAAAGAGAGGGGACACTAGATGAGCGTGGAATGTTTCCAACCGCCCACTGCCCCTCCCCCAACATCAGATCAAGATGGATGTTGTCTATGGAACATGTTGACATAGTGGCAGAAGTTTAGAACGGTGGAATGGGCCATCCAAACACTCACAAATGGATACGTCCTTCCCTTTAAGCAAAAACGACTTAACAGCAGCACCATTGGAGTTCCTTTCCTACCAGATGGACTCCCCCATGGAGAGAGACCTACAATGGGAGATATGAGACAGTAGAACAACAGAATTCTATAGCTGCCTCTTCCCAGAGGGAAAAGCATCATGGGGGTTGAAAACCCATCATAGGCCGTCAACATTGAACACCTTCTTATGACTCACTCCATTCAAAATGGAGACGGCCAATCAATTTTGTCGGTGATAAGGGGAGGAGATTTCATGGTCTTGGATCTTCAAAAAACTTACCTCCACATCTCAATACATCCCTCTTCTAGGAAGTTCCCATGGTTTGTCTCCAAAAAAGTAACTTAAAAATTCAGGGATCTCAGCTTCGGCCTGGTCCCAGTGCCCACCCCCTAAGTATTTACCAGTATTTCAATTGGTGTCAAAGTGGTTACAGAGGAGAGGCATCCTACTATGCAGGTAATTAGACGACTGGCTCATTCTAGCACCATCTGCAGAACAAACCAGGAGAGACAGGGGACATGTGTTGAAGTTGTGCAGGTGCCTTTGGATACTGATCAACCCCACAAAGTTGGACAACGTTTGAACGCAAAGGACCAGATACCTACACATGATAATAGACAAAGTGAGGGTGACAGCCTACCCTGCAAAAGAGAGAGTATCCATGTTCCTGAAAATATCTGCCCTATTTCTGTCCAACCCTCACCAACCAAAGAAGAAATTGCATACCCTGGTCAGTCAACTGATGTCCTTGGACAAGTTAGTTGCAAGGGAAAGGACCCACATTTGTTACTTACTGTGGAACTTTAGGGAAAAGGAAAAGGGAAAATAGACAGATCAGCAAGGGTCTGGTAAGTGTGACAGAGAGAAATGTACAAGACTCGCAGTGGTGGAGAGAGACAGAAAAATGGCAAAGTCATGATCACATCAATATTTTGGAGATGGAATCAGCTTGGCTGGCACTCCAACACTGTCAGAACCTCCGCCAAGGGAAGTCCACAACACCTCAGTGGTCGCAAATGTAAACAAGCAGTGAGGAACAGTCTTCCGTGACCTGAATCTCCTAGCTGTGGAAATGCACAAATGGTTAGAGACCAAGGGACTAATACTGATAGCCAGGTACATAACATGGAAAAAGAACATTGTGGCAGACACACTAAGCAGGATGGACCAGATGGTGAGGACACAACGGTCATTACAGCGGGGTGTAGCGGACAGGTTATTCCTGCTGTGGGAGGACACTATGTTTGATTGGTTCACAACAGCCAAAAATCACAAGTTGCCCCTGTATTCCCCGGTTCCAGATATAAGAGCCATCTTGCAAGATTCTTGCTTTCCAGCAACTCAGGGACAACCTGGACGTATACAAACTGGAGCAGCAAAGTGGCTGCAAGCAGAGCAGTACGCAGATCTCCACCTGCTTGTAGACATTCCAAGATAATTGCCCTCTTCCCCAACTTTCTGAAACAAGAGCACAGAAGCCAGGTAGCATATTCCTGCACTATAACCGAGTAGTGTACCTTCTTTGAAAAATGGGACACCAAATCTTAAAAACTAACCACAAGATATTTTTGAAAATAACCTCATTATACTCCCCACCCCAAAGTGCATACAGAAAACTTTTCTAACTTAAACTAACCTAGAGGCATGGCAAAACAACAGGGCTTGTGCAAAAATAGTATACATCTCGGGAATTTGCGGCCGTGTACGTCGAACAGTGGCCTCCCTCCAGGTTCACGGATGGAGGCTATCCAGTACTGCTTAGAGTGTTTTTTTTTTTTTTTTTTTTTTTTTTTTTCAAAAGAAGTTGCAACGGTTAAGTAAATAAAACCGAGTAGATATTATTGGTAGAGCTATCTCGTGCTCTTTTGCTCAGAAAATTTGATTTCACTGAAATGATAATAATGTAAAAGATTATATAATAATCCATACATAATAAAATTTGCTGGTTTGTCACATACAATGAAGAATACAATAATCTTCGTCTTTCTCACCGATATCCCTACATTATGGGGTCGGTTGCCTGATGCACCTTCTCCACTGCCTTCTATCAAAGGCATCATCAGGCATGGTTTATTGTTTGGCAAAGGGTTTTTTTTAATGACAACATGCCCTTGCTGTCATCAACCACAGTTATTGGCAGTGGGCCTAGCCTTTTACTAAAACAGTAAGACTGCAAGGCGGCAGCTGTCCTTTTAGTCGCCTTTTATGACACGCAGGACCTACGGTGGTAGTATTCTTACACCCCTACCACAGGATCAAACGAAGAACACGAGAAGAATCATTTACCATAACTCTCAGAAAACTGAGAATTGAAAGCTTTTAACAAATGGTATAGGTGAGGTAGAAATATAATAGGAATTTCTTAACCAAAAGCTTCATCAGACAGCGAGAAATTTGATAAAAAGACTATTTCATGATCTAGGCAAACAATATCAAAATTATAATGGCCTCTCTCTCTCTCTCTCTCTCTCTCTCTCTCTCTCTTAAAAAACTCGGAGCGATGACTAGGTTCCAGACACGGTTTAGCACGAGGACTAGGAGAAATAATGAATGAAAACAGGGGACAAATGCAATCAAAGAAGCCGCAGCCCAGCTGAAAAGAAATACAGAAAGCTCCGAAAAGACCAAGACTCTCGGGACGAGAATACACGAAGCATGAACGAAAGCGGAGGCTTTTGCAAAAACACTAGACCCGAAATTTCAAGCAAGAGTTTCTGAATTATAACCTTTCGCACCTTGTTTTTAAGAAACGTTTTATATGTCTAAAATGAGAAAATTTGAACTTTTGTTAAATATGATTATACTATTAAGAAATAAAATTCAAACTATGTAATCTGTGCAATTCACCATGTTAATATAATGTAAAATCATTATTGTATTATGTTAACATTAGTTAGAAAAATTGTAACCCTTACCCAGATAAGATTGTGGATAAACCAGACTTTATATTACTTTCACTAATACTTAACTTTCTAAACTATTCCATACCATGGTTAGCTAGCTAACTGCCCTTACCTATCAGCTAAAAAAAAATATTATTCATCCGAGTTCCTAATTCACTGATTACCTTTTCGTATACAGAAATAATTCTGCATGCAGACTTCTGTTGGTCCAAACTAACACAAATTCCTCGTAGTTTTTGTTATACACTTGGATAATTATGATGTCAAAATGGTGCCGATATCACAGAGTCATAAGGTATTCACATTACAAATATTTTTTCTTTTTGTTCTGAAGGAAATAGAGAAACTATACAATACATTAGTTCACTTTTTGTTCTGAAGGAAATAGAGAATCTATACAATCCGTGAGTTCGGCATTATTTGATATTTTGCCTTTTATATAATAGAACTTCTATCTGTGTTTTTCTGTCTGGTTTATTAGGTTCTTGACTGATTGTTTGTCAGTCTGTCTGTCTATCTATCTCTCTTCGTTCTACGTAAACACGGTCTTTTCAAGAACACGAACCAGCGTTTAAATCTCAGGCTAGAGCGAAGCGCTCCGGGCAAGTTCCTCTAAAGGTTTTGCAACGTTATTGACCTAGATTAAGACTGGGGGCCAAATAGTGACTTTACTTGTGAAGTGTCGTAACACCCAACCGTCGCTGGATGGAATCATTCATCAGATACTTCATCTATCTCCCTCACACACACTCATTCCCTCTCAGGTCCCCCACACCCCTCCCCCCGAATTCCTCTCTCTCCAGCAGGAGTAAAAATCAAATTATCTCTTCTGTCGGAACTTTTAAGGTTTAACCTTCATCACGTTTTACCAGATCTCGAGTGATTTAGTTTCCTCGGTGTATCAAGTAGGATTTACTGCGTAGTTGAAATTCTGACGTGACTACTTCAAAGCATAATCAAACAAACGATAATTATTCTTCAGCCATAACAAATTTCTCCCTCATAACTTAACGGTGAGGAAATCAACATCAAGGGTTTCAACAGCAGACATTCTGCAAAAGACGGAACGATCTCGAGGTCGCCAGAAAACGGTTTCGTCTCTGGAAGAGTAATTCTTCTGGGGAAGTCGATCGTAACGAACGTCTCGGATCTTCTTTGTTCTTGGTAAAAATAAAAGAATTTAAGCCCAATAACACCTCCAACTATTTCTTCGTACCCAGACTTAAAACTGCCATTTCCTCCTTCAATGATTCGCTTTTCATCCTTCTTGAATTGTAACTGTTCACCAGATTACGCCTGAGGTTCTCGAAGGATGTTACCAGAAACACATCGGCCGAAAGATATCTTCATTTACGATGGAAAGAAGAAGAAGAAAAAGAAGAAAAAGAAGAAAAAGAAGACGAAGACGAAGAAGAGATTTCGGCCTATTAGAAAACAGACTTCGTAGGGCAGATTGCAAGTGGAGCCCCCATAAGACTCTTTCTGAGAGAAAGGGATTTAACTGAAATCCCAGCCTGGAGGAAAGACTCGGTAATTTTTGGGAACTGCGCGATGATATATCGAGAAAAGAGAGAAGGAACAATTTTCTCCATTATTGTCTCCACTCTACTGACATCGCGCTTCCTCTCATGTTCATGGCGTTCTCTGGTACTTTTGTATTTTTTTCTATTCCTTTATGTATATTCAGTATTGATTTCTGGTTATGTATTAGTGGTTTAATTTCACTCTCAATTAAGGGACATTTATTTTTGGTTTTATGAGAAGCCCTTTACATTAACTCACGATTTAATTTTTTCCACTAAAATAGGATGTCCATAAAGTCTCTTTACAATTTGAAAAATATATTACAAAAGCCATTGATGAGATAATCAGATTTGTTCTATGAACTCAGCAGTTATCAAAGTTTTGTATCAAATTGCATTTGTATATGTCAGGTACTCTGCTTGTGTTTGCTTGTTTTTATTTGTTTGTATGGTGTTTTTACTTTGCATGGAACCAGTGGTTATTCAGCAAAGGGACCAACAGCTTTACGTGACTTCCAAACCACGTCGAGAGTGAACTTCTATCACCAGAAATACACATCTCTTACACCTCAATGGAATGCCGGGGAATCGAACTCGCGGCCACCGAGGTGGCAGACCAAGACCATACCGATCACGCCACTGAGGCGCTAGGTACCCTGTTGATGTAAGAGGTGTAAATGACCCTCTGAAAAATGGCTAATCCTCAAGAAAAGGCACAATGTACGTTATGGTTTACTGAAACAATGAGATAGCAGACTCAGCGAATCTACTGAAGAGGAGATCCACCGTCAAGTCCGTCAATTCGTGCATGGCACAAGAAATTTATGGAGACAGGGACAGTGTTGGATAAAGGGAGGAGTAGATGCCCAAGAACATCTGAGGAAAACATCGATTGTGAAAAAGCAAGCCTTTGATCGTTCTCTTACAAAATCCATCTGTCCTGCTGCCAAACACTTACAGCCACCACTTTCAACAAGGCACAGAGTACTACACAAGAACATGCGATTGTACGCTTACAAAGTGTGCAACTCATGCAGGCACTCGAGGCAAATGATAAACCAAGGCAAAATTATTTTGTATTTAGCATGCAACGAATTTCTGAGGATGAAACGTTCCTCTAATTAGTTCTAGTGATAAGGCAACCTTTCATGTTGCAGGGAAACTGAACACTCATAACGTGAGAGTCTGGGGACCAGAACATCCCCATGTGGCAGTCTAAAGGTGAATGTGTGGTGTGGGATCATGAGCAATTGAATCACTGGTCCATTTCTCTTCAACTAGAGAAATCAATTACTGCAGATGTCTCTCTTAACCTTGTGACAAAAAATGTGGCACCACAACTAGATGACCTTCAACCAACTGTCATTTTCGAGCAAGATGGTGCACCACCACATTGGGGACTGCATGTTCGTGGGTTCCTAAATTAAACACTTCCAGACTGGTGGATTGGAAGGGATGGCCCATTTCCCTGGTCACCTCCTTCACCAGATATCATTCCCATGTCCTTCTTTCTATAGGGTTATGTTCAAGATACAGAACATCGCAAATCTCAAGCAAAAGATCACCGATGCCAGTGCCACCATTGCTGAGGCTATGACAGCGAATATGGCAAGAAATCGAGTTCTGTCTTGATGTGCTTCGTGCAACTAATGGTGCTCGTATGGAGGTGAATTAAATGAGGCAAAAACTTAAATATTTACTCCTCATTTTGTAATAATTTCCACATATTTGTCTGTTCATTTGCTATTGTAATATATTCTTTATAGTGTAAAGAGACTTTACATCCACTCTGTATTTTTTACTTATTGTGGTTGCCCTTGTTACTGTAAAACTGATAATAAACTAAATGTTTAGATATGCAAAGTTACAGATTGGCAACTTTAGGTGAATAATTCAGTTTCCGAAAAAAATCAGCCAGGCTCTCTTACACTTTAAAAACTTCTTATTTCAGGAAAACATGTTTTGCAAAAAATTCTCAGACAAATCTCCAAGATGGAAAAATCATGCTTACTTCTCACACTGATAAAGAACCAAAGGGAAACTTGGAGAGTCGCAGGATTTTAAAATCAGCTCTCACCAGCAATCGTCAGCAGTCAGTCTCGGTGCCCTGTAACCCCATCTACTGATGCCTTGAAGTAACGAATCCAGGTATAAATGTTACAGGAAGAAAGTCACAATACTCTTAACTAGATAATGACCTCCCAAGGGTTTTAACCCATTGTGTAACCACCTTTGTGGTGTGTTCACTACAAGCCGTTGGGGATTTTTTTTTAACCCAGTATGTCTCCTCCTTTGTGGTGTGTTTAGTACAAGGCCATTGGGAATTTTTCTAATTCAATATGTCTCCACCTTTGTGGTATGTTTAGTACAAGCCCATTGGGGATTTTTTTTTTTTTTTTTAAACCGGTAAGTCTCCACCTTTGTGGTGTGTTTAGTACAAGCATGTTGGGAATTTAGTTAACCCGCTATGTCTCCACCTTTGTGGTGTCTTTAGTATAAGCACGTTGGGAATTTATTTAACCCGCTATGTCTCCACCTTTGCAGTGTTCAGCTCAAGCCTGCTGGGGATATCTTTTATCGGCGTGTCTCCACCTATGTAGCATGTTTAGTACAAGCCCGTGGGGGATTTTTTTTTTTTACCAGGTACATCACCTGTGCATTGTGTTTAGTACTAGCCCTTTGGTGACTTTTAACCCGGTATGTCTCCACCTTTGTGGCGTTTTTAGTTCAAGCCGTTGGAGATTTTTTAAAATTTGATATGTCTCTACCTTTGCGGTGTGTTTAGCAAAAACCTGTAGAGATATTTTTTTTAACCTGATATGCCTCCATCTTTGCGGCGTGTTTAGTTACAAGTCCGTTGGGGATTTCCCTTTAAACATAAAGCAAAAGACTAAATTTCTAAAGATAATGACTCCCAAGAAATATTATGCACTCAACTTTATTACCGACCACCATAAATTAATGTGACTTTTTTACGGCAACTTTTTTTTCTAGCCAAAATTAACTTTTTTTTCCTGTGACTTTATTACCGGTCACCGAAGTAACAGCTAAGGCAAGGCTGTCTCAGAGGCTATCCAAAAAC